>NW_023661434.1:0-10000 GCF_015228065.2 Penaeus monodon
AGGAAGGAATAAGTAGGGAAATCCTAAATCGTCCAAATTCCTTGAAAAGAAAACACCCAGAGTCTTTTTTAATGCAGAAAATAAAAAATTTTCAACCTCATTACTGGTCAGTGGGGTATGGTTGACCTTAGCAAATTTTAGTTGGAATTTTTTTTCTGTAATTATTTGACTCGCCTCCTGTGATCTGATTCTGATTCAGTTTGGATACACGGCCATATAGGATGAACAAAACCTGTCTGTTCCCAAATTACTCAAGCCGTGTGCTGCTTGAGAAAAGCGTTTGTCACTCAAGCCAAGCCGTGCTAATAAGCGCTGATCAGACAAGGAACATAGAAGAATATTTTTTCACTATACCTCTGGCTCACTTTTCCCTCGATCTATAGACAAAATACATTTGAAAAGCTTAGGTTTATCCCACATATTACTTTTTCTTCATTTCTTGCTTTGAACCCCGAAGTGGGTGAGATCAGGCGTTAGCGGGGTAGACGGCCTGCCTGGACCCTTCTTGCCCTTTTTTGGGCCCTTTCGGGGACCTGCCCCGGATGACTGGCGAAGTCGCGCGGTTCTCCTCCCGCGTTGTCCACCGTGAGCGGGTCTGACCCCCGAGGGAGGCACAATCCGGGTGCAGCCTCCCCCTGTGGCGCGGGGGGGGCCCGCCAGGGACGGCCAAAAGCCGCCTCGCTCGGGCTACGGGGGCTGACCACGACCCAGGCACGGGGAAGGACGCAGCCGCCTCCCTGTTCCAGGAGGCCGACCATCTCCCTCGGGCTGATGGCGGGGGTCGGAGGGGGCCCGCGGAGGATGAAGGACCGCCAGGGCGGCCTGAGCGGAGGCAAGGGGGAGGGGTCAGGATCTCCGCTGACTGGCGAAGGGGGGGGTCGGCGAGCCGAGAGGGCCTGGCAGCACATCCTCTTAGTCCTCGGGCGTGGAGCCCTTTCTCTGCGGAATGCTTTTGCCTCGAGTGCTTGGGAGTCCTTCCCGCGGCCGCAGGGCGAGCCTCCAGAGGACCAATCTGCCTCTCCTCAGGACCTCCGTCGCCACTTCCCTTTCGAAACACTCTGGTCTCGGGGCGTCGCAACCCCCATCCCTGGGCATAGTCGTTCTCCGCGCTTTTGGTGCGCCTAACGCCGGCGTCGGCCCGATTTTCCTTTTCGGCTGCGGTGGGTTCGCCGCTGCCGCTTTTTGGGGGCGCCTCTGCGCACGCGCCACCAGCGGACTTCCTCCTGGCGACTGGTGGGGCCTCCTCCGACGGACCTTGTGGCGGCGGCGCCTTCTCCTGTGAACGCGAGCTTCTTGCAGCGGCGACAGCGACGTCGTCGGCAGCGTTGGCGGCGGAACGCTAGTCGGGTGGGCGATCGGCCGCGACCGGGAAGAACTCGAGCATAGGATCCGGCCCTTGGCGCGGCCAGGGTGGCGAGTGCGCTCGCCGCCGTGGCTCTGAAGACCTGGGGTGGTACTTGCCCTTAGCTCATTTCCGCCGTCGATCACAAAGCGCAACCTTAGCGCCGGGCCCGCGACATCCTCCTGCGACTTTTCAGGACACCGGCGGTAGTTGATACGAGGAAGCGAGAACGAACACCACAACCGATGCTGCTAGCGCCCCTACAGCGAGGTATATCTGGATCTCCTGGAAGTAGATCCCAATCAGTCCATAAACTTGTTCCAGAGGTAACTAAAAATCACACGATATCGTGAAGCACAACATTCAGTTCCGAGTGTGCCCTGTGTTTTTACTTACCATCTGATCATTACAAGCGACCGTGTTAGCACCAGATGTCGTACTAAATTCTCTTTTGCCCGTCAGAGGTTTTCCTTTACCTTAGGAAGGTGATATCTGTTGACTTCCGAAATGATACAGGGCAGAGATGAGGCTTGACTTTGCAACATCCATTAAACGTAAATAAATTATCTTAAAGTTCACTAGAAGATCAGGTACAAAACTTATCAAGTTTATCAAGATCTATATTTATGATTATTCAGTCCTTGGCAATATTCAAGATAAATGAAGAAACGTCAGAACGACTGTGTTTCCTGTCACAACCATATAATCATCTGGGCGTCAAATGAAATGCTTTGGGTCTTAATTTCCAAGGCGTTTAAATCTACTTTATAATTTTTTTGCAGACAGTTCTTACTTCTCTTATCACTACCAACTTGGGTGAATATGTTTTCAGTGACACCTACAGTGTGTGACATTTTATTGGCTTCTCGTTATTCGAACTTCACATCCGGGAAATGGTTTAAACTGACCTTTTTCATATTCTATGCAATGTTCGGTGACAATGTTCAAGTATGATTTCCACCTTGTGTGATTGCATTTACGAATAACCTTGCAATCACTGTCACCACGCAGACAGCAGGTGCTTGCTAGCTATCAACATTGGAGATGCTTGCATGGGAAATACTTGATGCTTTGGGGAGTTCTATTGTAGTTGTGTGGCGCAGTGGGAGCGTTCTCGCTAGCAATCTTGCTGACCTGAAGTTTAAAAATAAATAGATAAAGCATGTTCGCTGGGAATTCCTGTGACAAAGGACCAAGCCAGCTATGAATTCTCACCATCGTCAGTGTTTTTTTGCAAAGGGGAAAGAAAAAATATTCTCTTAGGGCCCTAACCATTATATATATATATATATATATATATATATATATATATATTAAAATATATATTAAAATTATATATATATATATATATTTTATATATTATGCATATGTATATTTTTTATTATTCTTTTCTTTTTTATTTCTTTTTTTTTTTTATCTTGGACAGATAAAGTATGTGTTTGTTTTTGTGTGTATATTATGTATATAATTATATAATATATATATAATATATAAAATATATATATTAAAATATATAATATATATATACACACCACACACACACACACCACACACACACACACACACACACACACACAACAAAAAACACAACACATATATATATATATAATATATATATAATATATATTTTATATTATATATATATATATATACATATAATATATATATTTATATATATCTATAATAATATAATATAAAATATATATATATATATATATTATTGTTGGAATCTTGCGAAAAAATTTATCGCCCGCCACGCAGGCGCACAAGCGAGAGCAGTCACTGAAGCATGTGTAAACAGTATCAAGGCAAATGTCAAACGTTGATGGATTTTCTTTCGTACGTGTCTCGGTTAGTTGATTCGAGCACAGTAACCTAAAAGTTTGGTAAATTTCTAAACTTTTTTCCAATATCATTTTGTAATATGTGAATTGTTTTGTAATAATTTTTTTTTTTTTTTTTTATCAAAATTTTAAGTAATATAACTTTGTGTGTGTGTGTTGGGGGTGCTTACATTGACATTGTCTGGGTTTTCACCCTTGTTTTATGTATTTTCTCAGAAAATATTCTTAAATATTTTACAATTTTTTGTTTTTGTATCTCATGGTTATGGCCTCTGCTTCTTAGTCTATAGACAAGAGTTTCAAAACCTTTTCGAAAAAAAGGGATGAAGCCAATGATGGTGAGTGTTAACGAGGTGTAGAATATACTCCTCAGAAGGGAATGACGAGGGGAGGAAAACGTGTGTACGGGGCTGGCCACTCCTTCCCTCAGCCAGGCCCCGCCCCGACCTCGCCAAACCCTTGCAAATCGCCTGGGGTTTCGTCGTTTTCGAAAAAAAAAATCCGGGTAGAGTGATTGGGCCGGTCCGCTATTTTTCCGGACGCAATGACACTGAAGGAGCCCCCCCCCCCTGTCCCCTTCCCATTCACCATACTATCTCACCCCGGGAGATAAAAGAATATGAGAGGCGGAAGTCTACGCCGCACTAGGGATCCCCGGGGAAAATTGCCGATGAATTGCCAGGGCAAGGCAAGAATGTTATCAAAATTTTACTATAACGGCCTACCACTTTGGCTTTTTAATCACTGTTAGACACTGTAATTCTAGTTTAAAATATATATATATATATATATTAATATATATAATATATATTAAAAATTATATAATATATATATATATTATAATTACATATATTATATATATATAATATATAAAAATTATAATATTATATATATTTTATATATATATATATGTGGTGTGTGTGTGGTATATTTTTAATTGCATTATATATAAAATATTATATATTATGTGTGTGGGGGGTGGGTGCTTCACGTGCTGGTGAGTGAAGCGTGGTGTGGTACCCTAATATGTTAAGTGTTTTCTGCCTTCTCGTTTGCCTTAAAACCCCTGGCTTACCCAGTGCAAAAAAGGGGCGCTTCCGCATAATCTCCCCTCCCCAGGTCACAGCCTCTCCATCTTTAAAGACTTCTGCGTGCCTCCTCGGGCCACCCAGGGGTAACTGGGTACCATGCGGTCCCAGGCAAAATCTGGGGGGGATCTGGGAGCAGCAGGAGGCCCCAGAGGTAGGGAGTTTGGCCCACCGGTGTGGACACGCTCGGCTTCGTACCAAAAACCCCTCCCCCCTGCCCCCGGGGGAAATGGGGCGGCTCGGGGGAGGGGGGCCCTTGCCATCCTCCTCCCCCCAAAATACCCTCTGGAACGTCTCACGTAATGGAAATGCTGGGGGGAGGGGTGTTGTCCCCCCACCCAGCAAGTGGGGGGGGCTTTGGGTCCCGCGGGGAGGGCAAATGTCGGGGTCAGGTTTGGGAACGAGATTTTACCGTCCCGCCGCGCCCGGCAGGTGCCACCCCCCATGAAGTTTGTGGGGGAAACCCGGGGGGGAACCCCACAGGGGGATAGGCGGTTTCCCACAGCCTCCCGCCCCCCCTTATCTGGGGCTGTTTTGGCGGGGGGCAGGGGGCGTGCACCCGGAGTGACCACCCCGGGCTTAACCCCGTGTTTTCCCGGGGTAGGGCCGCTTGGAACATCCGTCCTTGCGGCAGGATGGCGTTACCTCTGCTATCGCGGGAAGAAGCGACGGGATTTGAGGGGGCTGCCCTCCCCAGGGTGAAAGACCTGGTGGGGGCACGATCATGTGGTGGTTACCCTACTACTGGTGGGGCCCAGCGATGGTCCCCCCCTCCGGGGTGTAGCCAACCACCCCATCGACTTCAGCCTGCGGTATCGAGGTGACACCGGGTTGATAGCGTACAGGGCTTGAACTGAAGCATGTTTTTTTGGCTTCATGCTCTTATTCGTTACGCTCCTACCGATGTACAAAAACCCCGTGTGAAAAGGCTTTCCAACCCAAACTGCACCCTGGGGAGACGATTCCCCCCGGGGCGAGACTTCGCATTGTTCTGGGCGACTTAAAATGCGGAAATCCAGCTGTGACCAAGCTGCTACGGATGCCCCTGTCGGCCCCCGGCTCGGGAGCTGATCCAGCAGCGAAAAATGCCTCTTCTCCGGCTTTGCTGGTCCCAGAAATGGGATCCCCGGGCTCCGGGTACCACGCCCAACTTGCATCGCTGGACTTGGTACAGCGATACGGTACAGGGGCCCCAAGGAGATCCCACATTTTTTGTCAGGAGCGTGGGGGACCTCCAACTGCGGTTTCCGGATGCTGATTTTTGGCACCGACCATAGGCTGCTTGTGCTACCTGCGGGTCCCTTAAAAACTCCCCCGCCCCCCTCCAGTGCCCCTAAGGGGTTTTCATTTGGCGACTAGGGGGGAGGATGGGCCCGTGGGTTCGCCACGGCGTCTCTGCCCGATTTCAAAAACCGAAACCGACGGTCCGGGTTGCTCTTGGGACCCCTTCAGCGCATACACTCGAAGCAGCCGGGGTCCTTGGGCTACCCCGGGGACAAGGCAGAATCCCATCTCCCTGGAGAATTAGGGGCCCGAAGCGTGTCGCAAGGCTCGTGAATGGGAATCAAGTTTTTCGTCTTTCCCAGGGTGCGAGGGCTCGGACACTGCAAAGAAGGACAAGGAAGGGCATCAGGAATCTTCTGAGGAGGTCAAAGGCATTTTTTGGGTAAATCCCTTCGCCCTGCTCCAAGCCCCCGGGAAAAATGAACCTAAGCCCCCTCCAGATGATGCAGTCCGATCAGCGGATGGGCGGATCATCTAGTCATTTTGGGGTTCGGACTTGGGGTAGTATTTTGAAAAGTTGTCCGGTGGACCTCCAACTTACTTGGATGCAAGCGTGTCTCATCCCTTTCCGGCCCCCCTCACGAGGAACCTCCTACCCTAACAAGTTTTGGCGGTTTCCAAACGAGAGTGGGGAAAACTGCAGGGATAGTGATTTTCCCCGCTGAACTGCTAAAGGGTGGGGGGGAACCTATGGCTTTGGGCCCGCATACATCCTGACTGATTTTTGGGGTCTGGGGACCATTCTGGTACCCGCTGGGGGCGTGGTCATCCCCCTCTGGAAGGGGAAAGGGTCGATGGACTGTACACCCACCGTGGCTTCACTGCTCAGCTAACCGGCAAGGTTTCGCTCACATTCTTTTGAAACGGATCCCAACCACCTTTGGGCACCAAGACCGGAGCAGTCTGGATTTTCTCCTGGCAAATCCCAAAAAACCTATACTAGCGCTTCGAGTATTTTGGCCCGTCGTGATTTGGTCGTGGGTTCTTGAGCCTACTCGACCTCAAAAGGCGTTTGACTCGGTGCATCGGGAAACGCTATGGGAGATCCCGAGGCTCAGGGGAAAAAAAAAACCGCACGATTTATTGGCCTGATAGCAAACCTCTATACTGGTACTGAAAGTGCTGTAAAAGGTGGTGGGGGTATGTCGAACTTCTTCCCTGTTAATTCCGGGGGGAGGCAAGGCTGTGTCCTTGCACCCCCCAAATTTTCACACTTGTATGGACTGGATAAAAGGCAGGCTCTAGCCAAATCAGTGCGGAGCAACACTAGCAAAAATTAAGGTCTCGGACCTTGACTTTGCCGACGATGTTTTGCCTCCTATCTGAGTCCTTGGGGTCCCTTGTGGCGGGTCTTGATGCTTTAGCAAAGAGGGGGAAGCCCCTAGGGCCCAAGGGCTCCTGACCAGACCAAGATTCAGGGGCTTTGGGGGCCTGTTAGGGGAACCCGTTCAGTCATCCTCTTGCGGCAAGGGCTTGAAGTCACGAAATTTTTCATACCTTGGTAGCGTACCTATCTCTGGGTTGTCAGACCAGGAAGTCGTAGACGGGTTTTTCTGGCAAAAAGGACCAGAACTCGATCAAAAAAAGCTTTTGGGGATGTCGGTACCCAGCAAAGGACCCAACTGCGTGTCTTCACCTTGATACTTTCCTTTTGCTCTCGGAAGCAAACCCGGACGCTATCCGGCCTTGGGGCCGCCTTGATGCCCTTTTTTTTTTAAAAAGTCCCTTCGCCGGATATTTTGGGGGAAAAGTTGGAGGGGCCCTGTCCCCAAACCCGGGGGTTTTCACCCTGAGACTGGGATGGGACCTTTACTTGCATAATCCGGATCGCCAACTCAGGCATTGGCCCCTAGCCGCCTCCCCATGGACGACCCTGCCCCCGGTTGTCTCTCAGCGAGACAACCCTGGGTGGGGAGACCTGTGGGGCGTCCTAGGAGACATGGCTTGGGCAGCGAAACCTTTGGAGGAACTAGAGATGGGCCCTGTGCCCCCGCCTGGAACTCGCCCGAGGGTCCTCGTGGCTGGAAGCGAAAGGGGGGGATGCGGCCATGCCCCCCGTCGGCGTTCCCCCTTATGAAAAATTTTATATATATATATATTGTTATATTAATAATTTATATATATTAATATATATCTTAAAAAATATAATATAATAATATATATAATATATAATTTTTATATGGGATATAAAAAATATATATATATATATAATATAATATATGTTTGCTAAATTATATTTTTATATATTTTTATATATATTTAAAATATTTAATAATATTATTATAAAAAAGAATTACCGTGTCTAACATGATATAAAAGGGCCAATGTGGTAGGGTCCTCACAGAAACATTCATGAAAACATTCTTACCTTGGCCTGACAAATTGCTCGGCAATCTATATATTGTATAAGACGATACTATTTTATCCTTAAAACTAGGTAAGTAAAGGGTGAATAAACTTTGGTTTTTTTTACTTTTTCAAAATATCTTTTGTTGTAACTTGTATACTTTGGCTAAATGGGGGGATAACAACCAAGAGTCCGCATTAGTTCCTCATCAGGTTTGTGTTTATTGCTTACTGAAAAACCCATTCCATGGAATTAATAAACCTTTCTGATAAATGATAAAAAATATTTTCTTTTAAAATATAGCTTAAGATTGTGGGAAATTTAGCAGAAAAAAAAAATATAACATGCTACCACCGGGCGTATAAATTTTTTGTATGTACTGTGTAAAAAAAGTACCTTATAATGGGGTACTCATAATACAGATTTAAATTTGTTAAATGAGTTATCTCAACGTATCGTTATTGATCTCTGTCGCTCTTTTAAATCATATTAAATTGATACTTTATTTTGGGAAAATCACTATTGGCACCTTTATTCGTAGTCGTGTTTTTTAAATACCATCATTTTTTACGATTTGTTGATACGTTACTGACTTTGTCATGTGGCAAAAATCACTAGATTAGACTTAAAATCGTAATCCATTTTTTTCTCAGAAACTCCTCGTTCGCATGTTGAATGATATTGTTTGTTTTTTATCATGTGACAATAACCCCATTATTACAACTTCAACCCCTTTCCTTACTTTTCCATTCCCTTTTTCTCGGCTCAGTGACTGCCTTCGGGCACATGCTGGGGGCCCGCCCCCCCGACCCCGTGGGCCGGGCTCGCCGCCCCCAGCCCGGGCCTGTCCCCCGCCCCCCCGACCCCTGGGCCCTGTGCTCGCCCCCCCCGAGCCCTGGGGAAGGGCAATCGACCCCTTCCCCCGCCTCGACCTCCGCCGTAGGGGGCGCGTCCCACCTTCAGGACCTCCCGGGGCCCTCGGGGCATTCTGGAAAGGGGGGCCTCGTGCGCGAAGAGGCGGAGTTGTTGAAGATTTATGAACATGATCAAGAACACGATGAAGAACAGCTTGTGGCACCACCATCGTAGTGCCATTCCATGCGGTGGATGGAGGGAGGAGGAGGAGAAGTCGCGCTTGAAGGGGTTCTGAAGGAGGTGTGGATTCCCCTCGAGAGCCGACAGGGGGTGCGGTATGGTATTTCGTCTGGGTAGAGAGCGAGGAGGTAACAGGCAACGTAATTCTCAAGATATTTAACAAGGACGAAAAGCAGAAAGTTAAACTGCAACATTCCCCAAAACAGGACAGGATGTAAGAATAATGTGTTGTATGTGAGAAGGGAAAGGGAAAATTCGGAAATAGAAGGGGGTACGAAAGAGGAGAAAAGGGATTATGAAAAATAACATATAACGATAATTTTTAATTATATGTTATTAAAAGGGTAAAAATGTTAGAAACCACAGACAAAAAACAGGAAAAAATACTTCACAAAAAAAAAGGAAAGGGGGGCTGTTTTAAAGTAATAACAAATTTCGTTAAAAAAAAATAAAAATAATAAATGAAAAAAAAATTGAAAATAAAAGAGGATTATGAAAAATCCCCGGCATTCTATTCGGGAGCTTTATACAAAACAAAAGGAAAGAAATATAGGTAGTAAATATAGGTATTTTACCATAATAAAACATTACCCTTGAAGAAGTCCTTTTTGGGTTCACGGGGCCCGCATCGGAACTGCAGTGTCGATGTGGATTAATCTCCCTGGGAGCTTTCCCCTTAGAGAGCCCCCGCGGTTCAACCTGGGGGAAATGAACCAGGGATTATGCATTCATCCCCGTATAAAAAGCCGTTCGTCTTTTTTTTCGTTTGAGATTTGCGAAGATCTCGTTCGCCGTTCCCTTTTATAACCATTTTTGTCTTCCAATTAAGACGCAAGCGTTTACATTATCCTATCTCCTTTCCACTCTCAGGAAAGTAAAATCTGGGAAATTTTCCCCAGACTGGGATACTCTGATTTTGGCAAATCATTTTTTTCAAACCCAAAAAGGGGTTTAATATGCTATACATAACTAACATACAAAAATAATATATTTATATTTA
>NW_023661434.1:15000-17547 GCF_015228065.2 Penaeus monodon
TATTTAAAAATATAGTATATATTATATATTATTATAATATTTTGTGTGGTGTGTGTGTGTGGGGGTGGGTTTTTTGTGTGTTGTGTGTTTTTTGTGTGTGTTTTGTGTGTTGTGTGTGTGGTTTTGTGTGTTGTTGTGTTTTTTTGTTTGTGTTGGTGTGTACTATTTAGTGTGTACGATCTTTCATCTATCTATCTACCTATAAATAAATAAATATATATATATATTTTAATTTTATATTTATATATATATATTATATTTTATATATAATATTATATATAGACACACATACATTTGTGTATGTGAGTGTGTAATTTTTATTCATAGTGAATTATAGAGTAAAGTACCAATTGAAAAAATCAGGCAAATAAGGTGTTCTATATACATATATATAAAGAATTTTTAAAATGCAGCATTATATTCCGTAACAAAATATAGACAGTGAAAAGAATGTTTAAAGAATGTTTGTGCATATCCTCCATTTTTTTTTTTTTTTTTTACTTTTTTTTGGCGTGACCTGACCTTGCTGTGTGATGACCTGCTCCATTTGACCTTGAGTTCTTCTGGGGGAGCAACGAAGAGAAGGCGACCGAGAAATTGGGCACCTA
Source organism: Penaeus monodon (assembly GCF_015228065.2). Lineage (NCBI taxonomy): Eukaryota > Metazoa > Arthropoda > Malacostraca > Decapoda > Penaeidae > Penaeus > Penaeus monodon. The sequence continues at coordinate 15,609 of NW_023661434.1, forward strand.
AGCTGGAGATAAATTGGGTGAATTCCATTATTAGTGTTGTTGATTAATGTCACTACGTTCATTATCACGAATATATTTCCTGCTACTTTCTACTACTTTTGGGTTTAATTTCACGAGATTATTGTTGTTGTCATTTTCACTATCATTATCATTATTATTATCATTATTATTATCAATATTATCATTATTATAATCAATATTATTATTATTATTATAATTATTATTATTATTATTTGTACTATCATTCATAAAAAAAATGATAATAATAATAATAATATTATCATCATTTTTCTATTTATTTTTTTACTTTTTACTCTTTCATTATATTTTATCATCATTATTACTATTTTTTTCACTATCATCATTCTTATCCTTATTTTTATTATAATTATCAGCATTATTATCATTATTACTATCATTATTATTATCATTAGTCTTATTCCTATTCTTAACCTTATTATCTATATCATTATCGTTATTCCCATGTTAACGGCCGTTACCTAACCGCGCGGGGGACGGGGGTCCCATGGAGAAGTCAGCGGGGTCCACAAAGGGAATGTTAGGCCACATGGCGATGCAGGTGCCGTAGTACTTGCCTGCGAGCGGAGGGGGTAGGTGGGAGGGTCTCGAGTGTTGCAACAAATTCTTTTCGCTTATTTTATATAAATATTTTTTTATGAGTATACATGTATTCATATATACATAAACCTATGTACACAAAGCCACACACACATATATGTATATATGTATGTCTGTTTGTTTATATATTAATATATATTATATATTATATATATAAATAATACACACACACACACACACCACACACACACAAAACCACACAAAAACACCAACACACACACACATACATACAACACACCATACAGACACCACACACCATACATACCACAACACACACATCCCACACACCACACCCAACACCCACACACACACCCGCACGCACGCACGCACACACACCCACCACACGACGCACGCACGCACGCCACACACACACACACACACCACACACACAAACCCCACACACCCCCACATATATATATATATATATTATATATATATTATATAATTTTATATATAAAAAATTTAAAAAATAAAATATATAAATATTATATATATGAAATATATCATACAGATAAAAATATATACATATATTTACATATATATATATTTTGTGTTTATATATATATATATATATATATATATATATATATATAATATATGTATTTATACACTATATCTAATCGTATGCATAACAGGTTATTATTCCCTCGTCAGTGCCCCCGCTGCCGAAGCTTTCCCCCCCCTCGGCCCCCTACCGAGAGCGGCACTTGCTCGGTTGGGGGGGATGTCCTGCGTCAAAGGCCATCAGGAAAACCCATCGCCCGCAGGGCTTTTGGGGGACAGGTGACCTTTCCGCCCCATCAGCAGCGCAGGAACTCAGCAGCGCTTTGGAAAAAGGCAAAGGCGCTCCCGTAACAACCTGGGGCACGCACACAGATTATACGCAGATGCTTGGGTTTCTACAAACATAAATATTTTGTGATTTATGTGTTGTTTGTTGTGTGTGTGAAAAATAAAAAATATTTAAAATATATATAGTAAAGGGTATATATATATTTATATATAATATATCTTTTATATTAATTAAAATATATTTTTATTTATTTATTATTTATATTTGTGTGTGTGTGTGTGTTTGTGTGTGTTGTGGGTTGGGTGTGTGTGTGGTGTGGCGTGTGTTACACACCCTCATCGGGTTATATCCCTAAATCATTAAGGAATAAAACCCAGAAGCCGACAATTTTATTCTGTATATTTATTGTGACCAAAGAAAAGGCAAATCCAAATTCATTCAGACTTTCGATCATGATTTTGAGATATAAATTAAAGAAAATTTATTGGGAAAAAAACCTGTTTTTTT
>NW_023661435.1:0-17547 GCF_015228065.2 Penaeus monodon
TGGTTTTTTGTGCTGTTGCCTTGGTCTCTTGTGGACATTTGGAGGCACACACCTTGGTGTTGGTGCCTTGCTACAGACACCACATTTGGGCTTGGCCTTGCAGCTAGCCTGGTGGTGACCGTATTTTTTGGCATTTGAAACACCAAAGTGGTTCAGGCACATACGTTTTGAGGTTGTAGGTTCCCCAGTTATCCGGATCAAGGGTAGTGATTGGGGTTACTTTTAGGATCACCAGGACTTGCCTGGTTGGGGTCTTCCCTCTCAACATTCATGAAGCCCCCACGACCTGTGGGTGTGATGTGATCAGATTGACATATGAAACTGAGAAGCCAAGTAGCACCATCTTGACTCTCCTACCGTCGGAATTCAGTGGTGAGAGTCATTTTCTTCCCATCTTTAAGCTCCTTCATTTCCTGCAGGAAATTTAATGTAGCTTCATATTTGGGCACAGCACACTGATCATGCCTTGGTGCCTGGCAACCTGGATTGACAACCGGATTTTTCTCTGCATTTCCAATGCCTTCAGGTTTAGAGGGAACCTTAAACTGTGGGAAACGCCTAGGGGGTCCAAACTCTCCCTTAGAGTCTGTCTCCGGCCTATGTCGTTTCAGACCGCCCTTTCGGCTTGGATTTTGGGCCTCTGGTCATGGGAGCAGCAGCTGTTTTAGCTGGTTTAGCTTGTGCTCCCGTCTCAGTCAGGGAGACGTCTGAGGGTCTCCCTGAGGTCTCCCTGATATGGGTGCAGGCCTGAAGAGGCCAGGATGAGAATCCATCTGCTGGGCAATTTCACGGACAGATGTGTTTTTGGCTGATGGATTCTCTGTTTTGTCCATTTTAGCAGTAGGTCTGACAGAGTCAGCATGTGCTTTACATTTTCATTTGCCACTAGAAGCCATGTATGACTTCAGAGTGGCTGCCATGGTCTGGGCCTTGCATGGTTCGTCAACTATTATCTCTCTTTGTGGGGGGTTTGTGTATTGTTTGTCATGTAAATAAGCAGTTATTTCATCCTCTGAGTCAAACAATGGAAGCTGTATAATGTCTAACAGCTACAGGGGTGGTGAGAGAATATACATAGCCAGTGGCCATTGTAACGGCACTCATGGGACTTGTGTAAGTGCCAACGGAGCCATGACTGCTTGATCCTAGCCTACCCGAATGAGACCAATTGATTGACCTGATTCTTGCTGGAATAAGGGACCAAAGAGGGATCAGGATCGCTCAACTCCAGGACTCCCGTCTCCACAGCGCACGGCAAACACGTGGGTACGTAAGATCCCTTGGGGAGAGACTAGAAGGGATGCCATTCCGCCTACAAGATATGCATCATTGTTGGAACCTTTTGTTCATCCCTCTCCAGTGAGCCAGCTACCCAAAGGCTGATTCACCTCAAAAAGGGAGCTCTAGTCCTTAAAGACCTAAAGAGCTCTAGACCTTAAAGAGGAGGTTCCAGTGGCAGGACTTTATTGGTATTGTTACAGAAATGCATATGTGATTATGTGTAATGTGTGTTGGTGATAAAAGCGCGCCAAAGTGACTGTTGCATGATTAGCTGGCCACCGGGCGGAGCGAGACTCCGGCATGGTGATTGGCTGCCTGAGTGTGACTGACCGGCGGGGTGTGCGAATAAAGGGTCAGTGAGCGTGAGTGCGTCTGTGTCTGTAGCTGTGACGTGCACTTGATTATTCTCCCCAAGGAATTGTGCCTGTGATTGTGTTGGGTGTAAGGCTGTGCTGAAGCTGTATCTGTGTTTGTGGAGTGACCAACTTTCCCCAATGTGACCCGTTTTTCTCAATAAATCCTGTGGACTGCAATAAACCGTGGATTGCTACCTGCCTGTCATTTCACATCCCCACCATCCCCATGAACACTCATCAGAGGCTGCTCACCCAACCCAATAGGCAATAAAGGAGTGTAGCATCCTGACACACAGTAAGTTATGTGAGGCATTTAGCACTGGGAACCTGTCTGTGTGTGTGTGATCTGCCCCGCAGTGGCATCAGAAGGAGATGGGGTTACGTATTATGAAGCAGAATTATGTGGCATATTTTTAATTAATGCACTAGATGATTTCTTGTGGGGACGAACAAAAAGATTTTCCCTCAGAATAAACATGGTGTCAATGTATATCAAAAGGAGTGCTGTAAATCTTTAGAATCTATAAATGTAGGTGCTGTTAGGGGACTAAACAAGAATATGGAATGTAATGTAGAAAAAAGAAGTGTTTTAAGAGTCTAGTTGGTCAACTAGGATGGTTATGTACTAATTCAAGACCTGACTCAATATATGATGTATTGAAATAGTATAAGTTGATTGTATACAGTGATGCTTCCTATGCAAATCTCCCTGATAGATTTAGTGCTGGGGGATTTGTGATATTTCTTGTGGGTATAAGGATAAGTCCGATATGCGAAGCTTAGCCTCGCCCGGGCTATGCCATGAGGGGAGCCCAGCCTGTGTCGACTAATGCCGACTCGCTCACGTGTGTCAGTTGGTGCTGACTCGGCTGAACCTAGTCTTTATCCGCCGTGGTGCCCAGCCACAGCAGTAGCCTCCAGGCGACAATTGCAACTTCTCGCGCCTGGGTGGGGCGCGAACCGCCGACCCCTCGGATGAGAGGCCGACACTTTACCACTGTACTAACCCGGAGGCTATAAGGATAAGTCCGACATGCGAAGCTTAGCCTCCCCCTGGCTATGCCATGAGGTGAGCCCGGCCTGTGTCGACTAATGCCGACTCGCTCACGTGTGTCAGTTGGTGCTGACTCGGCTGATCCTAGTCCTTACCCGCCGTGGTACCCAGCCACAGCAGTAACCTCTGGGCGACAGTTGCAACTTCTCGCGCCTGGGCGGGGCGCGAACCGCCGACCCCTCGGATGACAGGCCGACACATTAACACTGTACTAGCCGGAGGCTAGTGAAAATAGAAACGGTTGTCCTTTGTACTGGGAGGCAAAGAAAACAAGAAGAATTGTGAAAAGCACTCTTGCTGCAGAAACACTAGTAGCTGCTGAGGCAGTGGATATGGCCTATTATCGGAAATATGTTATCTCAAATATTACACGATGAAGAAATAAAAGTTAGCAGTGGAACACTGTAGATAACCATTCACTTCATGATAATGCATACTCAGTGAAAAATGTTTCAGAAAAGACACTGAGAATTGACAAAGTGGAGAGTTGTATTTAGGTGGATTCTAAAGCACAGCAAATGTGCTGACAAAAAAGGAGTAAACCCTATGAAAAACTAGTCTTTGAAAGTGTATCTGAATTGTTTTGATTTTGAAAGAAAATATTTTTGTTTTTGCATCCATATAATGTGCTGTATCTTTGAAAGGAATTACCTGGTTTATTAGAGAGGGAGTATGCTCATTATGTTTAAACCCTGATATTGCCTTCATGAGCGTCCCTTTTTACGGGTTTTGTATTGGGTAGGGGTGCAGAAAGAAACCTTGAATGTACACTAATGTATGGCCTGGCCTTTATTAAAGCAGAATATAGTACATAGGCTTATGATTTACCATACCACATTGATCCATAAGCTCAACAGCGAGTCCTCCCAGTCCGACCATATCAACTTTCCCTGTCAGTTTACAGAATTATGTCTAGGTTATCCTGTCGCTTCACAACAGGATGCCCTCTATGTGCCCAACCATCATGACCTATCAAAATGTTTTGCACAATCACGCACCTGTGCCAATTGTGATGGCTCCCATTATGTATTTTACAGGGTATTTTATATTTGAGTCTAAGGTGACAATTCTCAGATTCAAACTTGGCCTTACTTTACGCTCCCTCCACCTACCTCTTCCTCTACCCTTCAGATGCCTGTCTCCTCTTCTCCCCCCACGTAAGAAAACCATAATTTCTCACACTTCCCCAACTCTTGAAGATATTCCAATGTTTCTGATGTCCCGAATTGACTCACACACACACACACACACGCACACACACACACACACACACACACACACACACACACACACACACACACACACACACACACACACACGCACGCACCCACACACACTTCATCCAACCTCCAATTTCATTACTCCATTCCTTCTACACTCAAAGTGACTGCCGATATCCATCTTCCTCCTACTTATGTTCCCCTTACACCCCATCTCCACCCCCTCCCAATACACCCCATCTCCCCTGCTCCATCTCTAACCACACGCGTGAATCACTTTTGTCACAATGCCCTTCCCTGAACCCTCCCCCTCTTGATACTTCAGTTCCTTCCCCTCATCTGGCTCCTTGTCCTCCAACTTCTCTGATAAGCATTTTTACCTTTATCACTCGTTGATTGTTTCGCAATAGCTCTTCTATAATGGAATATTCGCGGTTTCCGTTGTCGCAGACCTGATCTTCGTCATATCCTTTCATCTTGTAATCTACTGTCTGTCTTCAAGAGACTTTTCTTGCACATCCTCTTGTACCAATTCCCAATTAGCATTCTGTCTCGATTAAACTTGCCCATCAGAAAACACCATTTGTTATTGTGTTATACCTTCCTTTCAATGCACTGTCCTTTGCAGTCACTCACAACCTGGGGGGTTACGTGGTACTTTCGTGGTACACTATTCTTAAAAAGTAATATCTGAAACTGAAAAGATGGCAGAGGCCATGGAAATTATTACATATTGGTCAGGGCCACAGAATGAAAAAGGAACCACTGCTTTAGAAAATCTATTTTTCCTATCTCCACCCACCTTTTCACCTGGCAATTTTAACTGCCCGCCGCACTCTTTGGGGATGATTCTACCACTACCTCTTGTGGCTGTGCACGCAATCTTTCTCGTACTTTGACCTCTCTCTATGCCCCCCTTCTATCCTATCTTTTATTGGTCAGTTCTCTATAGTGACCACTTTCCTGTTCTCCTTTCTCCTACTTCACACCTCCCGATTCCTAATCTTTCACGCTTGTGCTTTGAAAAATCATATTTTTACTTCACTCTACTATTCTCCTTCCATCATCCTTCTCGTCTACTTCAGATATACTTTAATATTTCAGAGCTACTATCCTAAGAGCTGCCTATAAACATTCCTATCCCCGACCTTATACCTCCAAATATGTTCTATGGTTGACTCTGATTGCATCAGAGCACTTCGTTTGAAACGTGTAGCCTGGAAAAGCCTCAAGCGATGCACTAGTCACCTTTCAGCCTTTATCTCTTTTAAAATAGTATCCGCCTGTCTTCGCTACACAATCTAGAACAGCAAACAACTTATTGGCGAAATTATGTTTCGCCGGTTACCTCTACGCCCACTTCTGCTGCCTGGTGACAGATCATAAACTGTTGTTGGAGAGGCCTAGGGCGGAGTAATGAAGAGCCTAGGCCTAAATGGATAGAAGAATCAAACTCAGAGGTGCAGAGTAGTCTGTCTGTTTTTTAGTATGTTTGGAAGAAGAGTGGGAAGGAAGACTGGGGATAGGGGAAGGATAAGAGGTAGAGGAAATTAATTTTAGAAGAAAAAGGAGCCGGGGCTTAACCCAGGATGCAAGGTAAAGCTTGGGGTAATGGTTGTAGTGGGTTCTTTGAAAGGAGGAAAAGGGTGGGGGTAGTCCTGGCCACCTTGAATCTTTTGTAAAATGGCTTGTATTTTCAGGTTTGTATTAGGTGTGAAGGCGTTGCTGATTTGGGGAGGTGGGGCAGAGTTGTCCTGGAGGTAGATGCAGGTCGTCTGGGAGTACGCAGGAGTACCTCAGGGCAGCATACTCAGCCTAACGCTCTGTGCATTATACACAAACGACCTTCCAGACCCCACACACACAGACTCACTCACTATCCTCTATGCTGACGATTGTAAGCACTTAGCTCGACGCAATGTGCTTTCAGGTGTCGTTCAGCGTATTAATGACGAACTCGACACCGAGATGGGAGCATAAATGGCGTATCAAGACTAGCGCAACAAAAACAAAAGTTCTCTTTGTAAGGCCACGAAAACTTCCTCCTTACGACAACATTTACCTCAACACCTTCAATAGACTACAAGCACCTCTCCAAATCAGATCTCTTGTACCATATTGGTTTAACCTCTGATACATACTTTCGCTTTCTTCTGCATATCAATTCAAAGGCCGCCTTGGCTAGAAAAAACCTTACATTCGCTTTATCGATTTAAAAGTGTGGCCCCACGCACGAAACTGTACAAAACACTGATAAAACCTCTTTTCACATACCACTTGCACTCACACAAACAGCATACACTAACAAGCGCAAACACCAGCTTGTTCAGAATAAAGCAGTCAGATGAATCTACATGATAAATTGGGATCGCTTTATTACAATTATCTGAAGTCCACGAGGAAGCTTCTCTGCTTACTCTGAACATCGAGTGATGTAGGTTGGTCTGTAAACAGACTGACACACTCCGTGCTTGGCATACCGACTGGCTGGATAGACTCAACAGCGTCTTTCGTTCCGCCCGGAAACCGGGATTAGGTTATGATCTTTTATCTTTGGCATGGGACGAAGTGGATGCAGTTTTTTAGGCTTGGCTGCATCCTTTGAAACCACCTCCTACTCCTTCATTTTTACCTTTCCCCTTCCCCTATCCCCTTATTTTGTTCAGTTTTTGTTTTGTTTGTGTTTTCTCATTCAGTTTTTAATGTAGTTTGTTCTTTTTTTGGTTTGTTGTGACCCTTTAATTTCTTAATAAAGCTTAATCTCTCCTTTGCCACAGCCCTCACATCGCCGCTTTCAAATACTTTCACCTCGTCACCTGACACCTACGTGGCTGCCATAACCTCACCCTCAGTATCTCATTATCCTTGCTATAGCATGGACCCAACATCCTATATCATTACCCCACGATCCCACTGGTTTTGGTTTGCGGCACGTAACACTTGCTGCTAGTAGTCCTTGTCAACAATACGTAGCAAGACCGGATGTACACTTCACACCCCCGTCCAAGCAGCTGCCTTTCTCCTTGGGCAGGACGCAGATGTCGCCGGTTTTCTCTTTTCGCACAGGGATAAACATCCGCCCTCGAAGGGAACCGCCGCATAAAAGGACACGTCCGTAAGGCAGAGGGAGAGACACAGCAGACAGGCCAAGTCAAACAGGGTCCAGCTCCACCACCTCGTCCTCCACCCGGGACACGGGGGCCTCCTGGGGATCTCATAACTGTCTTCAAGAATATACCAGCAAGCTAAGCCCCTTTTCACTGACCCACCCAAGTCCATCTCTCGTCTCGCTCACATCTGGTGAGGCGGTGCTCCCAATCTCTCGTGTCACTCATATTTCTGGTGGCTTGCGGTGGCCTCTCGCTTACATCTGGTGGCTTGCGGTGGTCCCTCGGTTACATCTGATGGGAGCGGTGTTCAAGAACCTCACAACGCCGACGCAAATGCACCTACCACCATGCTCCTCGCCGACGCCTGTTGCTGATCTACCGACAAGCTACTCCTGTCGAAGTGCCTCCTCGCCTTCCTTAACACCCAGCCATCGCTACTAACTCCTCTTCTGACCCACACCATGTCTGTCCTACTACTTCGTGCTGACCACTCACCCTGTGCTACCCTCCTGACGAAGTCGCTGAAGATGTATCCTCGCACTCTACGCCGCCACACTCGCCAATCCGGCTCACCTGCCTCGCTAATTCTTCGCGAACCCTCGTCAACACAGCCAGGATGTCGCAGTTCTATCCAGCACCAACAATCTTCCTCGTTACTATTAAAAGTAAGTGTACCTATTAGTGCCAGAGTAACTATTGCCCTCCCTATACCCACCCACACCTTGCATACAAGTTGCCTTCTTTCAAATTCAAGTACACGCCACTCTACGAACGCACACTACTAACTCTATACTACATAACTTCTCCCTGTCAACCATTGTTTTTTTTCAACACAATCACACACTGAGATCAAACCTAAGTGACACGCACCCTCACTTCACACCTCATTCCCCAGCCCTAACCATCCCGTAATTGATGTATTGTGTTAGTATTTTTCTGTCTATTATCATTTTTATCCTCAGATCGCACAATTTAGTATATATCATTTCTCTCAGAACAAATGAGTACCTTCGAGTTTATTTAATTATTGTTATGTTTGGCTGCTCTCATATTATTCATGTTTATTTGTGTCGAATTAATGAAATTATCTATTTTTTTCTCTTATATGTTATTCCTATTAGTAATCACTCCATTACTTCTTGCGTATTGTTATATTCTGTGTATACATTATATCGTTCTTTATATCACTGTTTCTTCATACTTGCCGTGCTAATCTGTCGCTCGTTCACAAGTAGATTTCGATCACCTGACTATCCTCTTATCTACCTACCTGCCCACTCTACTCGGAATTCACTCTAAGATTGCGTATTTTACTGTGCCATCCCTATGACTAACAACTGAACCCAAATCTCTTTTACGACGTCCTCTCGAAGTTCGATATCTTGTCCTCAGTAATGCTGGAGTTTATGCTTCTTTAGTTTAAGGTTTGGTGAACATGTACTGATGGTATTGTCTCCAGTTGCAAATAATGGCAACAGATTGCAGACACCATGCTTTATATAGGCTTACTCGGTTACAATCACCGCAAGTTAATTTTAAGCCCGGCTCATGGCCGTTAACGAAGGAACCCTGCGCCCGCCTCACCGAGAATTACGCTCATACGATTGAAGCGCCGAGACGCGCACTGTTTGATTGAAGTTCATGCCCAGCTGCCTATGTGTTCGAAGCATATATACTTGCCTATTTACCCCAAAGATATGGAATTCTTATTCAATTAATTTTTCTCTCTTCAATATGATGGTACCTTATTGAACTCGCTTAGTAATTAATATCTTACTTGACACGTTACTCTGACAAACTGTTCTTATCATGCTCTCATTTTTCTTGCAATTTAGTATGGTGATTGACAAACACATTATCATCCTCCTCCTTAGCCCTTTTACTGGCCTGGTACACTTATATTTCAGCTTCTGAAGACGATTGACCCTCCTCCCTACTGAATGTTGCACCTCAGTGCGAAACCTCTGCCACACCCACTACCCTGGCACGCGACGACCCCAGCGATCCTCGGATCACCAGGAACCATCTATAGATACCGAACAGAACCTCTACTGCATCGTTTCAAGCGTTACAGTCGGCTCGAGGACGAGCATTGGGCGTGGCCGAGCGATGTCAACAATACCGGATGTACACTTCACACCCCCGTCCAAGCAGCTGCCCTTCTCCTTGGGCAGGACGCAGATGTCGCCTGACTTTCTCTTTTCGCACAGGGATAAACATCCGCCCTCGAAGGGAACCGCCGCATAAAGGAACACGTCCGTAAGGCAGAGGGAGAGACACGGCAGACAGGCCAAGTCAAACAGGGTCCAGCTCCACCACCTCGTCCTCCACCCGGGGACACGGGGACCTCCTGGGGATCTCATAACTGTCTTCAAGAATAAACCAGCAAGCTAAGCCCCTTTTCACTGACCCACCCAAGTCCATCTCTCGTCTCGCTCACATCTGGTGAGGCGGTGCTCCAATCTCTCGTGTCACTCATATTCTGGTGGCTTGTGGGGCTTACATCTGGTGGCTTGCGGTGGCCACTCCTCACATCTGGTGAAGTGGTGCTCCCAACTCACGTGTCGCTTACATCTGGTGGCTTGCGGTGGCCTCTCGCTTACATCTGGTGGCTTGCGTTGGTCTCTCGCTTACATCTGGTGGTTTGCGGTGGTCCCACGTTTACAGTCCTGCCAGGACCATAAATTCTTTGTAATAAGGATTTATGCAAGCCGAGAAAAGAAGTGTCACGGCCAGTGGTGTTAATCCAATCGTGACGTGGCCACCAGAGCCGCGCCTCTCCGTAAGTCCTGCTGCCGATGAAAGGGAACCTTCTGTTGACACAGGCGGGAATGGCCAGCCCCAGATTAGCGACTACCTCCGAGCTTCAACCTGTTTCAACGGCATAGGTTAGCCGAAGGTTAGCCCTGGAGTCACGGTCGAGTAGGCCGTGCCCAGAGCACACCGCAGATGGCGCCTAAACTAACCTTTTATCCCTACCTCACCGGTTAGCCGAGAATCCTGCTGTTGTTTGGTATAATGGGGTCCCGGGCTGCGCGACCTCAATACACCGCGAGTGTGCGACCTCCAGTGCAGGCACGCACTCAAGGTCGTAGGGTACTCATACCTTACGCACAGAGAGTTGGCTGGCCGGAGCCTCGTGTGACGGAGGGGAAGCCCCTCGCTCACGAGAACACCCGCACCGAACACAAAAGATACAATATGGCACTGGGCCACCCCCACCCTTTTCCTCCTTTCAAAGAACCCACTACAAATATTACCCAAAACTTTACCTGCATGCTGGGTTAAGCCCCGGCTCCTTTTTCTTCTCCTAAAATTAATTTTCCTCCACACTTATCCTTCTCCAATCCCCATTCTTCCTTCCCACTCGTCTTTCTAAACTTACAAAATTTACTCAGCTCTCACCTTTCTCCATACGTTTCTTCCATTACGACCACCAGAGAACGCACTCACATCTCCCTGTTCTCTACCGAGTATTATGATGCTCCTTCTTCAACTCTGCCTTACTGTCTTGACCTGACGGTATTCTTTAATGTATGCTCCGAAACCTATCACCTTGCTCTCCATCCTTCCTGTTTACTACTTTCATTTACATTTGGACGACAGGATATTTTGCTCCTTATTGGTGTGAAGCTCTTATTCTTCTATTCTTGAAACTCAATAAATCGGATACCCTCCAGATTACCGCCCCATCCCTCTATCACAGCTGCATGTACAAACTCATAAAACGAATGGTTAACTTCCACTTAATGTGGTATCTTGAATCTCACTGTCTTCTTTCTCCTTCCCAGATCGAATTCCACTGTGTCGGAAGTACAGTTGACTACCTTGCTCATTTCAAAAAATATTACACCCGCAATTGCACACCATGACTCTGTATATGCCTATTATCTAAACTAGAGAAAGCATTTAACATGGCATGGTGGTACCATATTCTCAAACAATTGCTTTCTCTAAGCATACGCAGGAACTTTGGTGTACTTATAAAGTAATTTCTCTGCTAACGCACTTTCCGGGTGAAAATTGCCCCTTTCACATTAACTTTTCCACGGTTTGATGGAGTCCCGCAAGGCAGTGTGCTCACCACCACCTTATCCCTTCTTGTTGCCAATGGCAATGTTTGAGTTCTACTGCCAAGGGCCCAGTTACCCTTATATGTGGATGAATTAACTATCCATGGCCCATGCTCTCTGCCAACTCCTCCAGTTTGTAATATCATTTTGATCTTCCTGGGCCACTAAACATGGCTTTCGCTTTCCTACCTATAAATCCTTCTCCATCTTTTTTCTCTCGTGTGTAGGTTTCTAACCCCCACTCGTTTTACATGGTGCTCCACTCCAGTACCCGTCCCTCTGTTAATTTCCTTGGTGTTATTTTTTAATCTAACTGCTTGGTGAGACTTTAATCTTCTCCATAAAAGAAAAAGCTTGCCGCCGCCTCTTGACTCCTATGTATCTTGGGGTTTTGACCGCAGTCTCCACCATGTTCATGTTACGTGGATCCTCTCCACTCTTGATTATGAATGCCATAACAACTCTTCTACTTCTCCTTTCCTTCTTGCTTCTTGACTGCAATCCACCACTGCCGTCTTCCCTTGGCCCTAAGCGGCTTCCATTCCTCTCCTATTAAGAGCTTGTATTCTGAGTCAGCATGCCATCTCTCTCTTGATGCCATGTCCCCCCCCCCCCCTGTGCTATGACCACCAACTTCCCTCATCTCTTCTTCCTTTTTTTTTCATCTCCACGTTACCTGCTCCTTTTTCCATTCGCATGGATACTTTCCTTTCCCCATCTCTGACCTCTTCCCTTTTCTGACCGTTTTGCTCCTCCATGTTATATACCTAATCCCCGGATTTGCTACTCTGTTTTCCCTGGTCCACTAAAATCAGTCATTTCCCCCTTCTGTCCTTCTCACTCATTTCATTGACCATGTCTCCACTCATCACTCCAGCACCTATGTTTACACAGATGGCTCTCCCTGTCCGGTGCTGGTTTCACAGTAGTCTTCTTGTCTCACACATTCAAGTATTCTCCTGAGTTTAGTATCTTTATGACAGAAATGTATGCATTCCTTTTCACCTTAAAACGCAAATAGTTCGTAAGATTCCAGCCATGAACAGGTAGATTCTTAAGCATGTTCCACCTCTATGTCCACATCATACCAACCCACGGATTTTTGGATTTTTAAGACTTTCTTTTTTGCCCACTGGCAGTCTTTCTAATCGTCTTCTCACCATTAAATTACATACTGTAAAACTATTAATCTCCTCATCGTCAGCCCCATTTCATACAAACAAACACTGGAAGACACTCTGGGGTTACACACTCCTATCTTTTGACATGTTCAGGTCCATCCTATGTAATTTTCCTCTTTCAGAACTTCATATTCTGTTATCCTGCCTATGCTTTACTCATCTCGACTTTTCTACCTTTTGACATCATCACAGAATCCCACACTTTTTCCTTTGACTCATTCCTCAGATACATACATACCCTTCACTTTATCTAATTCCCTCTTTGCTTATCCCTACCTTAATTCATTTACGCATCCTCCCTACTTTTACCCCTCTATCCTTTCCAATACCATCCCACAGTAGTACGACTGTTGACATGTAAAACAATCATTAACTCACTCCCCTCTTTATCCTTTTTGATACTATGCTATATGACCTTTTAATATATAGCACATATATTTGGCTTTTTAACAATTAATACCCCCCCCCCCCTCTCACACACACTCTCCTACTCAGTCACTCAGTCACTCACACACTCACACACACACACACACACACACACACACACACACACACACACACACACACACACACACACACACACACACACACACACACACACACACACACACACACACACACACACACACACACACACACATTCATTCATCTATTTTATGTTTATAAATCATTAGGAAGATGACACATGCAAAGATACTGGTACAGAACACTGTCCTCATTATGTGGTCTTGTCTTTTCTTCAGACTGTTCATCCTTGAAGTACAATTTGGCAGTGAAATTAGTTCCCATTTTTTCAGGTTAATAATAGACAACTACTGCACAACATAATGGAAGCTCTATTAGATAACAGAATCACAAACATTATATACTATTCATGTATTGGAATAAAGCTTCACAACCACTTTTGTATTCATACTTCATCACTATATGCAAATCTTGTATGTAGTGATGTGATTACTCATACTTTATTATGAACATGAAAACATAATCTTCTAATACAAGTGAAGTTTTTTACTTATTCTACCTATCACTCATCCTTTCCTATCCTTTCTTCCTTTCCTATTAAGTGCTGTTGGAAAAACAAATGCAAAAATCAAATACCCATGAAAACTGTTTTGCATCAGTCAAATACATCTCTTGATATATAGTTTGCAAATTAAAATAACTTCTTGCATAACCCAAAAAGCCTCGAGTTACCACTAGGTAACAAATTTGACCTGCACTTACACGTTTAACCCAGGCCAGGTTAGACATATATACATGCACAGGGAATCTTAATGCTCCACAGTCTTAAACTGCACAAAACTTTATATTCTTCCAGAAAATGAAATAAAACAAATCACAAACATTAGGTTGAAAAATTCTCTTCATTGCACTGATTGTAAGCAACCTAAAAAGTTAGGTAAGAATGCCCTTACATAGTTTGTACAAGAATGTAATTGGAGACTTTGAAAGTTATGTAAATCAACCAAAAGAAAAAAATCAGTAGTTTTTTCTATTCAAAGGCTTTTTTTTCCAAATTTCTCATTCATTGCATCATGTAGAGTAAATACACATATGCAATATCCAGCTCTGATGTTATAAATGTATTTCTTAATTATCACTTGTTACATCTTTATCATTTTATTCATCTATATGCAATTAGGTTGACAGTTTTTTTTACTTCATTTTTTTAGCAAGATATTTGAGATAATAACTCTTTCAGTCTCATGTGCTAAGTTTGACCCCACCTCAATTTTCAGCCCAATATAAACTTTATTACTTATTAAAGAATACATAAAATGTGAAAAAATACAGCACCTAACCCAAAATTAGTTTTTGGATATTTTTGTTTTCACAACCATTTGGCCTCTAAAAGGCACAGCAAGGTGTTTTAGGTCTCCTTTGTATAAAAAGGTGGCATCTGTGCTTGCAAGATCAGGTTTTTTGTATCTATTTTTGCTGTGTCCTGCATGTCAGTGCATTTTTCAATGAAAAACAACATCTGCATATAAAAGCTATTCTTGCAAGCACTAATACAATTAATTGTCAAATTAAATTGTGCAAAAAACGAAAGAGTTCAAATTGTTTTTTATTTATTTTACAGGAGACTGTATTTTTACTATTTCCACTGGATTTGTTTAATTCTAGGTTAGAATCAGCCTAAGCTAAAGCTCCCCACGTGGGTTTACATACTAAACAATACTGTACAGTATCCACTGGCTCTGACAAACTGGCACTATCACTAGATTTGTTTTATCTCTTATTTCATAGTTAGTACAATTTTTCAGATATATATAAATCTGAATGTAACATATCCTGACTGAAACTTATGGAGAGAAGAAAACACACACACACACACACACACACACACACACACACACACACACACACACACACACACACACACACACACACACACACACACACACACACACACACACACACACACACACACACACACACACACACACACACACACACACACACACACACACACACACACACACACATTCTCTATAGAAGCATAGGTGTCGTGTGTTATGTTTCTGTAAAATAGTTTTATTATTCTGCTTGGGACTTAATATTCACACATTTGGACAAATAAGTTTGGCTTTTTATTATAAAGTGCTCCCCTGAAGGACACCAACCTATTTGCAACTCACAAATAAAAAGCCCTAGGCAAGAAAGTTTCTTGGTTCACAAGGTGATGTTTGTGGATTTCCAGAATGGTCAATAGTCAAAACAAACAAATGTACCAGATCACACAGCATTATGGTTAAAATATAGTATCAAAAATGGTAAATTGGATTTATTTTATTTATTTAAAAATTTCTGCTGCTTCTACATCTAAGGTCATAGTGGCATATTTGAAATATAGTGAAAGTGAGGCTTGGGGCAAGGCCCCAGGTAAGGAAGTGCTATATGACGTTAAATGTCATTTGGTGCTATAGTAGAGTAGCAAAAAGAATTAGGAATGAGTTAATAATTACGGTAAAGTTGCAGGTTGAACAGTATCAGAGAGCAGTATGAAAAGTAGTGAAAAGGGTAGAGGGGGGGAGCTGACAGGGTATAAGCAGAGGTTGTTAGAAGGGGAGGAGTTAAGGAAAATAGGGAGCATTATGATGAAGTATTGTGGCAAAAATGACAAAATGATTTTAACAGTTAGGATACATAGACAGAACAAGGTATGAAGAAAAGGAAAAGGAAAGGAGAAGAAGAAAAGACTTTGCAAAATTAGATGAGGCAAGACCTCAAGGACAAGGTAGAGGTGATCGCCTACATTGGGCCTCAGTCTCTATTTCCTAAGATCCCCTACGACAGCAAGTAGCAAGGGATTGGGGGGGGGAATAAAATAGTAATTAAGTACAGTATAAAGACACTAAGGAAATTCTCAGGACAAAATAACTCTTACATTTTTATCAACTGATTTCTGAGTTAATGAACTAATGAACTAAAAAAATGATTGCTTGTGCCTTTGTTATGGTACTTAATTTTCTTTCTACACAGTGTGCTACTGTGGATAATTCTTCACATGTATAGTTTTTAGAACTCATTTTAATTTTCATTCACCCCACCCAAATTCCACACCTCCCCCTGTGCAAGATGGCCTCCTTAAGTAATCTTAAAGTTTACCATGTGCACACGCACGCACACACACACGCACGCACGCACGCACAGACTTATAAAGATAAAGTTAAATAGAGATAAACAAAATTACCATATTCATAAATTAACTCTCTTTAACAAACTAGGTATAAAC
The DNA here is from genome assembly GCF_015228065.2 of Penaeus monodon. NCBI lineage: Eukaryota > Metazoa > Arthropoda > Malacostraca > Decapoda > Penaeidae > Penaeus > Penaeus monodon. The sequence continues at coordinate 16,018 of NW_023661435.1, forward strand.
ATTTTGCTACATGGAGCTATTTCTCTATGATCACAGCTATATTGTACTTATTTATATCCAGATAAAAACAGCAAAAATATGGACTGGCAACATAACATTATAATCTAGATTAAAATATTATATACAGTGGTATCACTAGAATTTTAAGTTTCCAAGATAGAAATCAACTACGTCTTTACTGGTTATTACATACTTATAATACCAAAACTAGCTATAGTCTGTTCACTTGAATCTGATATATGGTTGAATACAAAGCTTGGCTTAGATTGGTGGATGCAAGCTGGCAAGAGTCACATATGAAGTGGAGAGTCACTTTGGTTACCAGACAGAAATGGCTGACAGTTGTGGGAACATCAGCTGGCTGCTTGCTGCTTGCAGCCCATCAGTGATGGCTTTGGATGACATTAATAGGAACTATAATGTTAATAATAATGATGATAATATTGTTAAAAAAATGATAATAATGATGAGAATAATCATAACAATAATTATAATGATAATGATGATAGTAGTAGCAACAACAATGACAATAACAATGATGATAATATTAATAATAACAACTATAATAATAACAGTGATATATGATAATCATAGTTATTAATGATATTACTATTATTATTATTATTATTATATTTATTAATTCATTGAAAAATTTCTGCAGTGTTAACCCTGAAGTCATTTGTGGTGTATTCAAAACATAGCAATAGGGTGGTAAGGAAGTTTCTTTATTCAATAAGATGATGTTAGTAGATTTCCATAATGGTTAATGATCAAAACAAATGAATGCACCAGACATCAAAAGTCATAGAGTATTATGATAAAGTATTGTGGCAAAAAGAGTAAAAATGAGTTAATGATTAGGATAAGAAGAATAAGGGGATGAAGAAAAGAAGGAAAAGGAAAGGAGGAGAAGAAAAGACCATGCAAAATTAGTTGAGGCAAGGGCTGAGGACCAAGGCAGGGGTGATCCCCTACACTGGGCCTCAGTCTCTGTCCCCTCTGCCCCCCCCCCCCCCTTAAAAGGGAACAAGGGCGTGGGGGGGGGTATTGTCATCATAATTACCATCTTTATTTCATACGATAATTATTATTATCATTTCATATTATTATTATCATTAATGATAATGATGGTTAATGGTTAATGGTTAAAAGCAAGATAAATGTGCTAGACATCTAAGGTCATGTAGCACTATAGTTAATGTTAGGGAAGGGTGGTTGAATTAGTGATTAGTTGTCTAAGCTGGGCAAAGGAATTGGTGGGTGAAAGGGTTAGGGTCGGGTGTGGTAAGGAGTTAGATTAGATGAAGGATATGTATGCGTTTGAGGAAAGAGAATAGGTTGTTGAAGCAGAAAGTGTGGGATTCTGTAAGGGTGTCTGATAGGTTGGGAGATCGGTGAAGGGAGGATAGGTGGGGGAAAGCAGAGGTAAGTATGGACGAGACATAAAGGAATGTGGGGAGAGACAAATGATAATTGGGGATTGGTATGGAGGATGTGTAAGAAAGGTCTCTTGAAGGCATAATAGATGAT
>NW_023661436.1:5000-17545 GCF_015228065.2 Penaeus monodon
GGATCTACCCTTGTTTAAAGACAGTCAGTGAACAAAAACAAAAAGGGGTTGGCATGTGTTTTTGTCATCCCAGTAGCAGTGCCTTAAGAATGATTTTGTTTTACCAATAGAGTGGGAAGCAGCCTTTTTTTACCCATTTCTGTGGTTTGCAATTTATATAAATATATATATAATATGTGTGTGTGTGTGTGGGGTGTGTGTTGTGTGTGTGTGTGTGGGGTTTTGGGTGTGTGTGTGTGTGTGTGGGGTTGTGTGTGTGGGGGTTTTGGTGTGTGTGTTGGTGTGTGTTGTGTGTGTGCGCAGCGCTGCACGTGCAGCGCACATATATATATACATATATATTTTACACACACACACAGATATAATCTATCATGGTGTGGAGTCAGAGTCAGTGGGGAATCGGAGTCAATCGATAGAAATCTCCCAATTATGACTCAAATAAATTCAGAAATACTAATTGTAAAGATCCCTTTTTATTTTTCCAGATGAGATGCAGCAATGATGGATTTCTGGCTTTGGCAAGAAAAAAAGGAGTTTGTTTACGACCACTTAGAAGAAACACGAAAGTCTGAAAATGATAGAAATAAAACAAATATAGGTAAGCTTAGTCTGAGGTTTGCTGTATTTATGCTTTAAATTAGTTATAGGTAGAAAAGTGGCATAAATACCCCAAAAAATACCAAGGTAGGTCAGGTAGTCTTTGTCAGGTAAAGTGGTGTGAAGATTGGTGAGCAAAATCAACAATCAACCCACCAGAAAATGTAATAATCTTATAGTTTTTTTTTTGGAATGTGTTTACACATAGATTGGCTCTAACGAAATAAACCCACAAGAGTAAATTTAGTTATGTCTAAGTGATTTCTCCGTATTCCCCTTTTTGTTTCTTTTTAGTTTTTAATTTATTGAATATATGCTCTTATTAATTATTGACATTATGATTATCAGAATGTCATTAACAATCCAATGGATTAATATATATTATATATATCTATATTATTATTATATTATATATATTATATATATTTTATATATATATATATATATATTTTTATATTTTTATATTTTTATTATATATATATATTATATTATATATTATATATATATATTATATATATATATATATATATAATTTTTTTTTTTTTTTTTTTTTTTTTTTTTTTTTCAAAAAAAAAAAGGAAAACCGTTAATAGTGAGATAAGGAGAGTAGTGATTGACCCCCTTGGTGATAAGCATGTAGAGTCATCTCTGTGTAACAATTAACAGGATAAATTCAGGTGGGCATCCCATGTGCTATATCCCATCCGGGTGGCAATAGTTTAACAGAATGATTGAGGTCTTATGAGGCAACCAACACTTTTTCTGGCTTCATTTGTCAGTGCAACCTTCTTCAGACAAAACACATAATGCCTGCCAAGTTCAGGCTTAATTGCTTTTCCTTTCAAACCAAAAAATTGTATGTTTTTGACAGAAAAGAAAAATCATACACCATCATAGTAAATGCATTAGCGGTCTAGCAGGGACTGCGAATGTATGATTGTAGTAGCAGATAGACATCTGAACTTAAAATTTGGGGGTTTGGTCATTTTGCTTGTATATTTGTTAGGGATTTATTGGCAACCAGAGGACCTCATAAGAAGGACATAAACTGACAACAACATTGTTGAGTGATTATTTTACATGAAGTGAACTAGATTGGGGCCCTTTGGGGCCCCTGTGATTAGAGGCTCATTTTGAGCTAACCTAAATTGTTATAGAGGGGAACATTGCTCTGTTCAAACAAATGTCTACCATAATAGCCAGAGATTTTCTTATTTGAGATATGGCTCTTTAACTGTGATTAGCATCCTCTTGGTGTTTTGAAATATTGAAAGTGTTTTTCTGGCACACCCACATCCACATTTGGGGACAAGTCTAATTCGGCTCATGAGGTTCATTATGGTTTTATGCTGAAACATAATTCTTATTATTAGTGTTGATATTGTTTCACTCAACCACTATGACAGTGTAAATTTTGATTTGGGTAATTCATAGGGCATGCCATGAGCAAGTAAATAACTATGTGAACAAATCACAAAAAAGCTTTATTTGACAGCCTTTTTTTTTTCCTCTCTCCCTCTTTCTTTCTTTTCTTAATTTTCTCTTTCTTCCTGTGTGAAAACTAGTTTTAGTTAGGTAATATAAGGAGGACAAGTTTTTTTTTTTTTTCTTTTCTTTTCTTTTCTTTTTCTTTCTTTCTTTCTATTCAACCATTACCTCCTTTTTTTCGCTCAAACATTTCTGGTATTTTCCTTTGATAGTTTCTTGTGATTCTATTTGATTCTTTTTTTTTCTTTTTCATACAAAATAGCAAAACAGTTTTTGTTATTTATTCAAAGATATGTCATTATCTTGCAGAAAAATTGCTAAACAAAATGCAGCAAAACCAACAGTTCTCCGTCTGCAGAAGCAAAACACAAAAGAATCAACTGTTAACAGAATGTGATGAAGATGATGACTTTGTGGGACCTCCTCTTCCCCCGGGAATGAGTATTGATAAATCCGGCAGGTGCACCTGCTGAAGATGAGAGGATGATGAAGGAAGAAGAGAGGCGCCACAGGGCCCAAACTCACACGAGTTGGTCCTGAGCATGGAACCAAAACAGTCTCTGGTTGGCAGTGGATCCCTCAGGTTTAGGCTGGTTAGTGGAGGCTTGGGTACGATGTTCGTTACTGGGATTTTTAGGGTATGGACCCGTCCGCGAAGCATTTAGATCATTCTGTCCAGCTGATGGTTACCCCGTTAACAGGTTGAGTATAGCTGCACAGGTGATAAAGTTCTGGTGTGTCAGGATCTCAGCAAGCGAAAGTATATGACCCTGATGGGAATAGAGTTATTTGAGTGTGTTAAAGGAGATATGTATTTACATGACATGGCAAAAACAAAGGGGCACATAGCAGGCCTTACCTGTGGAAACTTGGCATCCCAAAGACAAAGAGGAATTTCTGACTTCAGCAAGGGAGGGACTTGTCGTATTTGGGACACAAGCAGCCCACATTGTCAAAGACATGTCATCAAAGCAAGAGCTTCCAATGGTTGAAAACACAGCCACACTTTTGTGCCTATAGCCGTGATGGGTTTGGTAGCTTGTGCTTGTGATGATGGATCAATACAGATGTGGGATCCCTCGAAAACTTTGTAAATGTGAGTATAATGTCAGGAATGCTCATGATAGGGGAAGTGAAACTTCAAGGTTGGTATTTCATATGATAACAAAGGTTTTGCAACAAGGGGAGGTGATGACACTCTGAAGCTATGGGATTTCGTAAAACAAAACAAGCGTGCATGTAGTAAATGGGTCTTTAATAGATCAGTATGACAGATTGTGTATTCAGCCCCAATGATCAACTAGTTGTAACAGGGACATCACTTAATAAGGGGGAATCTTCCGGGAAAATTTTTAATGTACAATCGTAATACATGGGACATTGTTAAGGAGCTGGAAGTGGGTCCTAGTCATGTAGTTAAAATAGTTTGGCATCCAAGACTAAATCAGCTCATGGTTTTGGTTGTGGTGATGGAAAAGTACGCTTATTATATGATCCTAAATCTTACATAATGGAGCTGTACTAGTAGCTGGCAAACACAAAAAACGATCAAAAACAAGCTGAAGTCGTAGTATCACACAAAAAGATCATAACCCCACATGCCCTCCCCATGTTCCGTGAAGAGCGACACAAATCCCCAAGGAAACTGGAGGAACGGGACAGGAAAGATCCAGTTAGGTCTCAGCAGCCAGAATCTTCCGGGGGCAAAGCAGGTTCAGGAGGGCGTGTGTCGCAGGAGGATCAACCCTGTCTTCCATAACCATCCGTAACATGGGTCTTCGCAGGAAAGTTCAAGAGGAAGGTGACCCAAGGGAAGCACTTCTAAAATTTTCAAAAGATGCAGCCGGGAAAAACCTTACTGGTTACTCTGCGTATGCAAAGAATCAGCCAATCCAATTTTCCCAAAAAGCACAAGAGCAAAAAAAAGATTCCAAGGAGGAAGAACCGGCAACCAAGAAAATGAAATCGGTTTTATAACCCGATGTTGACATTTGCAACTATTTAAGGGATTGTTTTTTTTTTTTATTCCTGTTCATGGATATTGCATTTGTATGAGTACAAAGTGAGATATTTCCATACAAGGGTATAAGATAAAGAATGATTAAAATTATGCAGATATGGAAAAATTATTGTAATACATTTATTATACTTTCTTGAAATTAGTGTACCTGAAAAAATGTTTATGCTGCCTAAAAGATATTATGTTAATAAAGTTTAAATCAATATACTTCTTGGGATTGAAATTTCCTTCTGAAGGGAATGAAATTTTCTCTCCTACTGGAGCTAATCAAAAACAAGCTCTGAAAATGAAAAAACATTTCAGTATATATATTCTGTAAAATATGTGCAGTATAGCTTGCTAAAAAAAAACTAAAATAGTAGTTTTTCAGTAATAAAATATAAGTTTCAGTAGAGTTTGAAGATACTATGTTGTGATTATAGAAAATTTTGTGTGTTTTAAAAGAAATGCCATCATAGGGATTTCTGTCAAAGAAAATATGACAAAGTGTCATAGCACAATACATTTGGTAAACCCGTTAAAGCATACCTTAGCTCCATCCACTTAATCAAGCTGCATCCACAAACTCAAGTAATTGGGCTTGTTTTCAGACTTTTCTCCATGTGCAAACTAGTAGCATGCTTAAGATGAAACTTGAGCTAGTTCACCAGATACTTACTGGTAGTGTAAAATTGCTTCAGACATACAGGTTACACGTTAGGTCCCCAAAATGATGCCATCCTGTATCAGCAAAGAACCACTCATTCAGACTCAAATTTCTCAGTGGTTATTATACCTCTCAAACCCTATCAGGAACCCCTTCTCACTCCTACATGGCTTGGACAGGATTGAGTGTGGACATTAAAATAGTGCACAGTGACAAAGCCCTAAGAGCACTGCTTAGCTACTTGGATGGGGCTTTACATTAAAGGGAGTGAGACTTTATATGGCATAGATTTGAACCTCACTATAATGAGATCACTTAGGAAATGTTTTAATCTAATGAGACCAGTATGGTAGGAATACATGCCTGCTCTCTCTTTTTTTTTCTCTCCCTCTCCTCTCTTCTCTCTCTCCCCTCCTCTCTCTTCTCTCTCTCTCTCTCTCTCTCTCTCCTCTCTTTTCTCTCTCTCTCTCTCTCTCTCTCTCTCTCTTTTTACATGTAGATGGCTCGACAAGTGCTAAATCACCAAGAAGTTAATTACTAGTCCTACCTAACTCACCTATTTAACAACCTTTTGCTTAATTTTGGTAAGATTCCTTATTTTTCATTGCTATTAGATAGTTAATAACATCATAATAATCAAATATCATTACTAATAACATCATATTACCCCCCAATCCCATACTCATTGTTTCTGTGAGGGGCTTAGGACAGGAAAACTGGGCCCCCAATGCTGCTTTGGGCCTCATCCCTCAACTCAGCTAATTTTGCCTGGTCTTTTTCCTCCCTCTTTCATTTCCCTCTCGTCTCCAAGAGGTGTGAAAAGCCGTTTGAAAGGATAAAAGTCTGATTTTGCCCCAGTTAGAATGGGCTGGGGAGCATGAGCACGGTATTCCTCTGTTTAATGTCTAGCCCTTACCTCTCAAGGAGACTTGAGGGATGGATTGTTTCTCTCCCCAACTTACTTAGGCTTACCATGGGCAATAATAAAGAATTTATACCCTTAGGGGCAATGAAGCTTGTCCCTTTATCAATTGCCCCACTGCTCAAATTCTCCTGGTTCCCAGACTACAGACTACTCTATTTAGCTCAGCCAAATGAGACCAATTTTTTGTGACCCCCAGCTGCAATGTCTCTAAAAGTAAGTAGGCAAAGCTTCTTTCTGAAACCCAAGCTAAAGTGACAGACTTCACAAGCAAACCCATTCCTGTCCAACCTCATTCCACCCGCAATATTTGTACAGGAACTGTCTCCATCTCCCAAAAATTGCCGGTCTACGACAAAACTTGTGTAGAAGACTTACTCGCCCGCTCATGGACTATGATGCAGTATCATTACAATGCCACACCATCCCCTAGAGGCCGTGATAAGTCTCTCACTAAATTGCCAAGATTACTTTCCATAGGTATGACCTCTCATTTAATGTGTACACTGGAGGAGAATCCAACCACACCAACCTCTCCCTGTCAGTGTCAGAATTGTCGGCATCTAGGCCATCCTGCCAAACACTGCCATTCCAGAGTCCGATGCCCTCTATGTGCCCAACCTGGTCATAACCAATCAAACTCCAATACTGTATTTTAGAGGAGCTGACCTACCTACAAGTCTGAGTTTGAAGTGGCAACTTTCAGATTCAGACTTGGTCTCACTCTAAGCGAAGCCTGACAGGAAACACGTAGGCTCTCCCTACTACAATAATTGCTCTTCCTCTTCCCTTTCCTTCCAAGATATTTCTACATCTCCCCCAGCATCTCTTGCTCATCCCATTTCTACCCCCACCCTCGCCCAGTCAAATTCTCTTGCCATTCCAAATCCAGACATCACAATCTCTTCCATTATTCCAGACACTTGGATCACTACTTCCGTGGTACCTAATCACTCTTCCTTTTCACCTAATGCATCGCACAAGACAAGCTAAATGCTCCATCTCATCTGCCCATCCTTTCCATTAACCTCTTTCTCCACCCCTCAAACATCTGTCCCCTCTTCTCTTCCTCATAAGTAAACCTTGTTTCTCAGACCTCCCCAACCGACTCTACTGCAGAGAGACTCTCGAAGACATTCAAAACTATCTAATCTGACCCAAGATACAAGCCTACACCTCAACCATCCTCCAATCTTTCTACTCCTATTCCTTCTACACTCTAATTAACTGCCAATGTCCATCATCCTCCTATTCATGTTCTCCCTACACCCCTTCCTCCCATGCCCAACACATCCCATTGCCCCTGCTTCAATCGCATCACCCCCCCCCCTCCTAGCCTACTCTCCTGATTCCCCCTGGATATGACCCTTTGTCACAGCAACCCCCTTCCCTAGATTCTCTTCTCCTGACAGTCTCCTGATTCTGTGATCTAATTGCCCTGATACCCCTTTCTCCTTTGCTAATCCCCACCTTACCTTACAAAAATCCCACACATCTTCCTTGTCAATTTGATGAAATCGCCCTTGTTACGACTTCTGTACAACATATTAATCAAACTAACACCCTCTTTACCCTTTTCACTATTATACCTTTCTATCATTCTAATATGACCATTGATGTCTAAGCACATTAATTTTGCTTTATAACCATCAACCGTTAACCAACATCAGTAATTAATAACACTAGAAAAAAATGCCAAAAACTCAAGGAATAGGAAAATCAGGTGATAGATATACAAATTATCTCCTTTTTTCTTTCTTTCTTCTTTTTTGCCCCCAGGCAAGGAGTTTTTTGGTTCACAAGGCGATGTTTGTGGATTTCCAGAATGATCATTGGTCGAAACAAAAAAATGTGCCTAACACCAAAGGTTACACAGCATTACGACAAGTATTGTGGCGAAAAGGGTAAATATGAATAACGATTGGGATAAGTGGACAGAAAGGATAAAGAGAGGAGGAAAGGGAAAGGAGGAGAAGAAAGACCCTACAAAATAAGTTGGGGCAAGGGCTGAGATCCAAGGTAGGGTTGATCTACATTGGGCCTCAGTCTCCCTCCTAAGCCCCCCCCCCTACACACAGCAACAATGAGCAAGGGATTGGGGGATGCCTCCTTGGTAACTGACCACTTATAGAGCCATCTATATGCAAATAAAATTCACAAAAAATACAATCTATATTACATATACCAAGCAACAATGGGTTAAATTCCACCCTTCTTCATGCTTTGCATTAAGTCAGTCACTGTGTGATACTATTACTAAACTACCATTCAATCTTTAGGCTTGATTTCTGAAAAATCATAACCCTTATTTTTATATCAAGTAATGTCATATCAAGTAAATCATCTGGCATGGCAAATGTACTCTTACTTTATAATTTCTGTGTCCTTTATTAGAATATAACTATTATAATTTAAGGGACATTTTTCTGCTGCATCAACATCTAAGGTCATTAGTATAGAAAAATATAGCTTAGGTGGGGCTTTTCTTAGACTTTGTTGCCTTTGAAACCCTAATTTCCCAACTCTAGCCACACTCTCCTCATAGTAGGAGGATGGATATCGGCAGTCACTTGAGTGTGAGGGAAGTGGGAGTTGTGAAACTGGAGGGTGGAAGAAAGGGTTTCTGTGTCAATTTGGGACTCATGCACATAGTTTGAATATCTTCAAGGATTTCTGCAATAGAGTTGGTTGGGGAGCTTTAAGAGACTTTTCTTATGGGGTTATGGGTGAAGGGGGGGGGGGGGGTGAGACTGGTTTCTATGGAGTAGAGGCAAAGGTAGGTGCAGGTTAGGATGGTAGAAGATGGGGTGGAGCGTTTAGACTGCCTGCAACAAGGAGCGCGAGAGGGACGAGTGTAGAGATTGGAGTGTCTGGATTTAGAATGGCAAAAGAATTTGACCAGGGAGGTAGAGGGTAGAAGTGGAATGGAAGATGTAGGAGGAGTAGGTATAGGGGATGGTGTAGGAACGTCTTGGGAGGAAGGAGGATGGGCAGAGCGAGTGACATTATTGGAATAGGGAGTGAGAGAAGAACCTCGTCGACGTGCTTCTTGTTTGGCTTGCTAGAGCGAGGCCAAGTCTGAATCAGAGAGTTGCCACTTCAGACTCAAAACTTGTAGGTGGGCAGCTCCTGTAAAATGCATTATGGGGGCTGCCGCAATTGGCACATGTGCGTAAATATGCAGGAGCAAGTTTGATCGTTATGACCAGGTTGGGCGCACAGAGGGCATCGGGCTATGGAACGGCAGTGTTTGGCAGGATTGCCTCGACGCCAACAATTTTGACAATGATGAGAGAAATTGATATGGTCGGATTCTCCACCAATGTAAACATTACAGGGAAGGTCATGCCTACCGAAAGAAATCTTGGCAATGTTGGTGGCGTTCTTACAGCCTCTAGGGGGAATGGTGTAGTATTGTACAGATAATACATCATAGTGAGGCAGGCAAGCAAGTCTTCTCCCACATCTGACCATTTTTGTTAAAGACTGGGCAGTTTCTTGGGGAGATCGAGACAGTTCTGGTACAAACGTTGAGGGTGGGATGGGGCTCTGTAGGTTTGGGTTTGCCAGTGAAGTCTGTCAGGGTTGATAATGGTTTAGCTTGGGTTCGAATGTAACTGTAACGAGACGGGAACGATCGGCTTGGCTGTAGAAGGAAACTTTGTCTACTTTTTTTGGAGACATTGCTGGAAGAAAAGTGTTGTCAGAGTAAGCTGTGGGGAGAATCGGTCTCATTTGGCATTTTAAGATATTTGTAAAGGTGGGGGTGGTAGAAGGACGTGTGGAAGAGGGAGTAGTGTTGAGAGAGGTAGTATTACAGAGACAGTATAGCTGTAAAGCAATAATAAGTTAGGATGGGGTATTGATCAAGGTTGTTTGGGTGGAGGGGATGAAGTTGAGAATGTTGGGAGAGTAGGAATGGCTATTGGTGATTGAATGTTGACCTGGGTGGAAATGTAATAGTAATGGTTAATGGTTAGAAGAAATAAATGTGCTAGACATAAAAGGTCATATAGCAATATGGTAAAGTATTGTGTCGAAAAGGGTGGAAATGAGTTATGATCAGGATAATATGTGTTATATGCCAAAGGTTGTAGAATGTAGGATAGAATATTAGTGAAAAGGGTATAGAGGGAATATGGTAAGAAATGATAGTTGTAGAAGCAGGAGAAGAATCCTGAGAATGAAATTAGAGAAGAAGGGAAGATGGTGAAGTATTGGGAAGAGTGTCAGGAGGGGAGGGATCCACAGAACGTTGTTTTGACTTAAGGGAGTCAGGTGAACATCTAAGTGGGGTTGATAAGGATAATGGGGAAGGAAGAGGGAATGATGATGCACATGGAGGAGGAGAGGGTGCAGTGTTTTTGGGGTGAGCGGAAGGAAGAAAGGGTGGGGGGAACTTGAGAGAAGGATGGATTTCGGCAGATTCTTTGGAAAATTAGAGGATGGTTGAGGAGTGAATCATTTTCTTGAGTCGTTTATGAACTTTTGGGTGTTCTCAAGAGTTTCTGGAGGGAGTTGGGTGGGAGGTCTGAGAGACAAAGGTTTTCTTATGTGGAGGAGAAGAGGGAATAGATGTCCAATGAGCAGAGGGAGAGGTTGGTGTAGGAGAAGATGGAGTGGAGTGTTTAGATTGTCTGGTGCGACAAGTAGAGTAAGGAGGGTGAGGGGTATGCACCGGGGAAGTGGTAGAGATTGGAGTGTCTGGATTTAGACTGGAAAGGGAGTTTGACTGGGGGAGAGAGGTCATACAGATATGTTGTTCGTGGTAGAGGGAAGGGATACTGGGGGAGATGCTGATACTTCTTGAGAAAATAGGACGGTCGCTGAGCGATGTACAGTTTTGGAATAGGTAGAAAAATAAAAACCTTTATGGTCTGGCCTACCATAGAGTGAGGTCTAGTTTATATCTGAGAATTACTATCTCGGATTCGGGCTTGTAGGCAGGTCAGTTCCTATAAAATACATTATGGAAGCCACCAAAATTGTGCTTGACAGAGCAGAGCAATTTGAATTGTCATGACCAGGTTGGGCACACAGAGGGCAGCGGGCTGTGTGGAGTGACAGTGGCTGGGTGGCCAAAACACCGACATTGGTCGGACAGAGAAGGACACTCTACCAAAATAAATTTCAGGGGAAGGTCATGTCTACGGAAGCAAATCTTGGTAATATTGGTGTAGGACTTTTCATTCTGGGAGGAATAGCGTACGTAGCACTGGACTGGTACTGCATCGTAGCAGACAATGCATGCGTTTTCACAGCCTCCGGGCTAGTACAGTGGTAACGTGTCGGCCTCTCATCCGAGGGGTCGGCGGTTCGCGCCCCGCCCAGGCGCGAGAAGTTGCAACTGTCGCCTGGAGGTTACTGCTGTGGTGGGCACCACGGCGGGCAAGGGACTCGGTTCCCCAGTCAGCAGCAGCTAACAACGGAGCAAAATAAACAGACATATGTCACCCCAAGAAATCCATTGTATCAAATGGAATCCAAACCAAAATTTAAACTTTAAACTGTATAAACGGGATAGTCAGGGGGGAAACGGAAAAGTTTAGACAAGATTAAGGGAAGAGGAGGTTGGGAGGAATGGGTTTTTCCCAGTGAAGGGCGTGGATGATGGAACGACTTGAAAAAGGAAACTTTGCCTGATTTTTTTTGGGGAGACATTGTTGTAAGAAAGGGTATTTATTGTCATCTGCGGCTGTAGGGGAATCACAAAGAGTACGCAAATGGTTACTAAAAAATTTGAGAGGTGAAACTAGAAGATAAAGGCAAGGGAAGAGGGGGTGGTATGGAGGAGGTAGTACTGTTGGGAGAAGCAATATCAGGGGGTGGAGGGTCTGGGGAAGGGGACAATTGTGCATAAGGGTTCAGTGTGTATTCAGGGGGGAGGGAAGGGTAGTTAAAGTAGGGTAGCTGGAGGGGGGAGGGCTGTGCTGGGGAGAAAGGAGGGGGTGTAGGGGGAAAAGAGTAAGAGGATGGATATCGGGATCCTTAGAGTGGGAGGGGAGTGAGTTGTTTAATTTAAGGTTGGTGGGGGTTTCGGGGTCAGTTTGGGGTCAGTTCGGGGGATAGATTTTTTTGAATATCTTCAAAAGTTTTTTATATAGAGTGGTTGGGGGGTTTTTTTGGGGACAAAGGTTTTCTTATGAGGGGGGGGAGGAATGGGGCTGAGGAACAGAGGCAAAGACGGTGGGGGAGTGGTGGGAGAAGGGGGAACGTTACTCTGATGCGGGGAGGATAGGGGGAAGGGGGTTTAAAGGTTAATGGTTTTAAAGTAAGATAAAAAGTGCTAGACATCTAAGGTCATGTAGCACTAAGTTAAAGTTGGAAAGGGTGGTTGAGTTTGTGATTATTTCTAAGCTGGGAAAAGGAATTTGGGGAGTAAAAAGGGTTAGGGTGGGTTGGTAAGGGTTAGATTTGATTAAGGATATGTAGCGTTTGAGGAAAGAGAATAGGTTGTTGAAGCAGAAAATGTGGGATTCGTAAAGGGTGTCTATAGGTGGGAGGCGTGAAGGGAGGATAGGTGGGGGAAAACAAGGAAGTATGGGCGAACATAAAGGGAAGGGGGTAAAAGACAAAATGATAATTGGGGGTTTGGATTGGAGGATGTGCAAAAAAGGTCTCTTGAAGGCTACAATAGATGGGTTAAAGGGAAAAGGGTATGACAAGGGGCGGTCTGTGGGGGGGGAAACCGCAATATTCCAATGAAGGATAGTTTTTACTTTAGTTATTATATTTTAGTACGGTTGAGGTTTTGAGGGGGAAAAAGCTAGAGGGGGGGATAAGGGCTGGAGGTTTAGATGGGGGTGGGGAGTTGGTGTTCTACTAGGAGGGGTATTAGGAGATGGAGGGTCTGTGGGGGGAAAAGGGGGGAT
>NW_023661437.1:0-17544 GCF_015228065.2 Penaeus monodon
TTAGGTCCCCCGCGTTTTCTTTTTTGACAAATTTTTGGAAATTGTTTTTCCAAAAATTTGTTTTTTTCCATCATTTTTTTTTTTTTTATTTTATTCTAAAACATTTCTAAGGTTTTTTGCTACTACAAATTTTTGGTTGCTCTCTCAAATGTAGTTGCGGTTTTATGTATTTTTTCCCTATCATTTCTATTATCAGATTCTTAACTATTTAACAATACTACTGTTGTTACCGTAATTGCCTCATATATCGGAAACAATACACTCGCCTGGTTTGCCTGAAATTCGATTAATTTTTTCCAGACCTCCGACATTGAGGTGTTATTGTTAATGTTTTGTAGGAACTGTTCAAAGTTTTCATTCTGAAATGAGTTTTTAATTCCCGTAGGTTTTTGTTAGCCTTAAGAAATTCAATAAGGTTGTCACGGGTATTATCCTGCTTGTAGATATCATAAAGCCCCTGAACTCGCTTTGTTCCCTTAATAATGTAGGGCCCCCACCGACCCCTTAGGTTTTTTGGAGCTTTGGGGAGTGCTGTTCTTAAAGGTTTTCTTTGGACAGACCCCAAGTGTTGTAGTAATCAGTGCCCACTGTTGTCAGGGTCCAGGGAAAAAATTATCAACACTTGTTACTGTGAAATCATTTACCAGTCATAGATACGTGTTTTAAAAAGTGATGTCAAGGTAAGGGTGGATAAAATTTTTGGACCCTATTTGTTTTTGTAGACTGAGTATTATCAACAGGTATTCGTTACCATTGCAAAGGGTGGCACTGATTAGTCTGTTGCAAGCATGCTTCTGACGTTTCCATGCACAAGATCCCTTCCTATTACATATCTAGCCTGCCCCCCGCCACGTGAGTTTGCCTGTCTGTATCATATACTGTCATAGATCTGTTGTTCACAAAAGTCGGAACTCTTCGCCATTTCATTGCATTGACTATCTCCAAAGTATAATGTCTAGCATTAAAATCCCCCATGCATATTGTGCCGTGATTCTGAAATTTGGGGCAGTGAATCAGTCTGAAACTTTCTACACCTTGCGTATACATTGTACAGAGAAAAAAAACCCAGGGGCTGTTGAAATGTAAATGCTGATACTGCACATTATTGTCTTTAGATTTCTCCCACCAACTTATGCGGTATGGTGTCATGACATAAGTCAATAGGCCTGTCATTCCTGTGTTCGTATAGGAGTGGAGCCTCTAATTCTAGGGGCGGTTTTTATTTTAGTGGCTGATGTAAAGGGGGTCTTGTAAACAGATAAACGTCAACATTATTTTTATAAAATTTTAGTAAAGCAAGTCATTAATTCTACGGTTGACACCACGTATTTTCCTTTGAAGAAAAGTAATTGTTTTCTTGCCCCCATCACACCTATGTTTAACTGATTGGTCAAATTTCTGTTTGATGAAACTCTTTAGTCGCATATTTTTTGTACTGTATTACGTATTTGTGTGTATCTTCTTTATTTATCTTTTTGCGCGCTTTCCGGTATTGATACTATATGCATAATCCGTACCTGATAGCATTTCTGAGTGATGTCCCACAGATCGGCCTTTTCCTTCGCATCTTCGTCAGCGTCATTTTACGGTCACTGTGTCACTGTTTCAGATGGTCCCCCGTGCGTAATAATAATATCAGAGACCTCATTCGTATTGTCAACATCACAAACATCACTAACATCATCAGAACGCACGTGCGTAATAAAATATCAGAGCCTCTTTCGTATTTTCAACATCACTAACATCATCAGAACGCACATTTTCCCTTTTACACGCTCATTTTTTGTCGTGCATAATAATAATATCAGAGATTCATTCGTATTTTCAAAAATCACTAACATCACTAACATCATCAGAACGCACATTTTCCCTGTTACACGATAAATTTTGTTCTCCATTATCATTTTTTCAATTCAGCAATCTCTTGCTGATGTTTTTTTTCATTTCAGCAATCTCTTGCCTGAGCTTTATTTCCTCGGCCGTGTCCATGTCTTTTTCACCAATGGTTTCTCCTGTGGCACGGGTTTCCTAGGATGGGAATCCCCTGGCATTTGCGGGAATTCCTGTGGGTTGGTGACGTCACGCGGCCGGGGTGGGTGTGTGTGGCGGGGCTGGGCATCGCCACTCCGCGGTCGATGGGTACGGTCGGGGCAGGTGGGGGGGGTGCTCGTGGGGGTTTTGGGGGGGCAGTTGCGGTGCCAGGCCGTCACACTTCCGCTCTGCACCTGACGCACCTTTTCCCACGATGGTGGCGGCGTCCTCATTGTCGTGTCCTTTCCGTCGTTTCTTGCAGGGCAGCCCTTTTGTCTGGTGAGCTCCTGCACAGACAGCACACGCTGTGTCCTTCCCTGCAATATTTAGCTACGTGGCCAAAACCCTGACACTTGTAGCAGACTACAAACTCTGAGCACACGGTCGAATGGAGCTCGGCTCTATGTATCTTCCAAAAAATTTGGTACTCTTTAGGTGGCGGCTTTTCACCGCTCCATACAATGATGACCCTGTTCAAGGGCGTCCGTCCTTATAGATCCTCGGGCTTTAAAAACGCCCGGAAGATGCAGTGCTTCCTCAGCGGCCGCCTCTTCGGAAACCTGGTAAACAGGTATTCCCCGTATTTTTCTTTTTAGGCTGAAGTCGTCTTTGTTCTGCAGAGAGATCCCCGCAAAGTGCCATTAATCATCAGGGCCACATATTGTTGTTGTTCTCGTCGTACATAGACGTAGCGCGAGGATATCCATCTCCCCCGCACCATGTCTAGCGGGCCTTCCTCTTGGAGGGGCGGCAGCTGGTGACCTCCCTCATCCACCTTATTTTATCGACGGAAGTCGTGTCCTCAGGAAAGGACAGTCAATGTAAATCTCCCGGGGGGGGATGGGTTCGCGCTTTTGGGTCGTTCCGTTTGCTTTCTTGGTCAGGTTGCTGGTGTTTCGGCATGGGTTTTCACTTTTTTCTTTTTGGTCTGAACGAGTTGGAACCCCGTTATCAGCATCAGGGTCGGCAGTCGAATCCACACGTTCACATCCCTATTCGGTGGAATCAATCCCTCCCTAGGGTGGAGGGTTGAGGGGGTGGTAGTTGGCATGGCACTGGGGGGGGATCGAGCACGCCCCACCCCCACCATGGTAGGACAGTGAGGGGGTGGTTGTCCCGTCCGCTTCTTGGGTGATTAATTCCCTGCGGTCGGGGGCGGGGAGGGTGCGAGCGCCAGGTCAAGTGCTGTCACACATGCATTCACCAGGTCTCGCCAAAAGGTCGTTGGTACAGCACCCTGTTACCCTTTGCATCACACTCAGTATTCGTAATTTTACTAAGCACTGTTTTTTCTTTAGTCCTGACCATAATATCCGACACAATTTGGTGTATGTACACACACACACACCACGCACACTCTGAGTATAAGGACAACCCAGTTTAGGGGGTTTATCCCCGTAAATCGTCCAGAACACAGGAGGAAATCCTGATGACGTCCCGCTTTGGTGTTACTGCCCCCTAGATTTTACGAGCGGGCGGATTTTATCCCCGTAGAGTTTTTTGAAATTGGGCTATCCATTATCCCCCCCTTCAGGCCCCGATTCCCCACGCATCCCCAAGATCGTTGGGTAGAGGAAGGATATAAAAAAATCCGATTTGGAACTAGTCTCTGAGAGGGTGCGTCGCTCTCGGTAACATTACCTTTTAAATAAAAAAGGGTTTACTTTAATTATCCCCTTTTTGCAGTAAAAACAATAATAAATAGAACATAATCACTTACACCCCCCCCCCATCGAAAATCATGAAGGAGAAATATAACCAAAACATGTATTAACTATGCAAGGGGTTTTTGCCCCCTACTTTCTAATCTCTAACTTCCTTAAGTTTCACCACTTTACCTCTCCCCCAGGCCCCCTTTGATTCTTCACCTCTTTACATATTATTTTTCTTATCTTACAATTGAATTCAACATTTAATGATATGCGACAGTGTAAGTGTAGCAGCCCAAAATTAAAAAAAGTTAAAGATGAATGAAAATGTTTTTAAAAGGACTATTTTTATGCCGGCCGCCTCGTCTCTCTGCCACCAAAAACAAGGCAGGCTAGGCAGACGGCGTGCTATCCACAGGGTCGTGAAACACTGAACAGCTCAAGAGGCACCAAGCACCACAGCGTTCCAGAACACCCCCCCAGGGGAAACGGCAAGTGGCTAGGCAGGGCACGAAATAAACACAAAATGACAGTCCTTCCTTTATTTACACAAGTTATTACCGTAACTTTTCTATAGGCACAATACAGGGGGAAACCAGCATGTCACACTGCACAATACAGCTTATAACAGGGCAACACAAAGTTATATCAGGTCACAAGGCACACACAAGGTCTTCACAGGAGCAGCACCCAACTCCATCTCTCGCTTGTTCCTCCGCTCACAGCCAGTTGCGTCTTGTTTTGCCCCGGTCCCTTCATTTAAAAACATGCCCAGGTCATCCTTATCATGTAACACATGTTTCGCACAGACAAAGACCCACTGGCGTAGCACTATGTTTCAAAGTTGAAAACATAGAGGGTATTGGAACGCGGGTTTTACTTCAACGGCAGCTGTGGTCCCCCTAACAGCACCAGTTATGGAGAATAAAGGAAGAAACAACAAGAATTGATTTTCTCCAGAATCTTTTTAAGTCACAGGCACTCAAAGTTGGGCCCATTTGAACGAATAACTTCGGTTTGCCTGTACTTACTTTTTGAATGTCAGAGCAAAGCGAAACCACCCTGACACCAGATATAACAGTGGTCAGAACCCTATTATAATGGCTTTGCAGGGGGAGTGATACTGGTATAACGGCTTAACTCTTTATTGATAAGTTTCCACACAGTATGGGAACACGCAGGATGATCTCTAGGGGTAAAGCAGGGTCACGTGTCGGGTCAACTCGCCTGGAGGCGAGATCAGATATAATTGTAAACTATGCCCTCACTGAGTTGATGGTTATAAATTGGATCTGGAGCCACGTGGTCTATTGGTAAAGAAATAGACTTAAGTATATGCCATGGTGGGTCACTCTTGTATATTTAAATAAGAAGAATGTAGAACTGGAGAACAAAAGCAACACGAGTACAAAAGAACACAAAGTTAAAACACGGTTAAAACGAGTAAGGATGATGGTGAAACAAGAACACGGGAGCATGAAATTAAGTGAGGGAGGATGATGGTGAACAAAGGAATATAAAAATAAAACGAGATGGTAAAACAAGAACAAAGGAAGAAGGGAACATGAAAATTAAATGAGGAAAGATGATGGTAGAATAAGAACAATGGAACATGAAATTTAAGTGAGGAAAGATGATGGTGAAACAAGAACAAAATAATGATATAACAGGAGAAATTTTCTTTTTTTCTCGCCTGCCAGGATTATCATAGCAGGTATGAACCCGCTATGATAGCCTATTGCAGGTGAGACCCCCGCCTGCCTCCCTTCCAGCTCTTAGGAGCTGAGAGCGAGGTTCAGTGGGTCACTCATTTGTTTATTTAAACGTGTGATAAATCCTTTGCTCTGTGAGCACACGTGATTGCGGTGCTCACCGGGCAGAGGTCCCTCCCCACCCAGCAGATTGTCAGTGTTGTTAATCTTGGCCTAATAACATATATGGAAGGACAATAAAATCATTTTAAAAATTAGAAACATTAAATATAAAACACAGATATAGGGTGAGTGTCCAGCGCATAAACTTGTTAAATGTAATGTGAATGTAGTGATATATAATGTATGATAACATGATGTAGTGATATGTGGTGATGATGTCGTGAACATGAGCGGTGGAAAGGGGGCTGGAGTGGGGGTATGGGCTTGGCATTATGGTAACTTTTCGCGTGGAAATCATCCCTCGAACTGAGCACAAAAAACAAACACAAACGTGCGTTGCGGTCCGAAGGCTTTTTCCTCGATAGGCGGTTTGATGCGTTGATTCATTGTTAAACAGAAAATATGCAATCAAAAAATATAAAAAATATACATATATACAGAAATGAGAGCTTCCTGTAGGGATGGGAAACATCCTTCAACCAGCACGCATGGGGGATCTCCGTTTATCAGCGGGAGTATTCTGGGCCACCACGGGTGATTTGTTTGTGTATCTGCGTGTTTGTCTATGCATAGCATTGAGATTTGCCAAGTTCTAGCTTCCCCCAGGCTTTTTATTGCTGTTCATTTGTTCTCTGCCCACTCGGTGCATACCGTGGGGTGGGATTGCCAGCAGGCGCTCCTGTAGCCGTGGTGTAAGCATTTCACATAATCTTTTTACCAGCACGACGGCTGTGTTCGGCGAACCTGTCTCAGGAATTGTGTGTGCTCACAATTCTCCAGGTAATGTATGAGTGTGGCGTTCGGCTCGTAGCAATGCATGCAAAAACCTCTCTTCACGGTTTATTTTCTTATTATCTGCCATGCACATGGTACCTAGGCGCATTCTGTGAAGAATGACTCGGTCCCTCTGTTGGTTATTTCAGAGTGCCAGTGATTCATAGCCTGTGGCGTCTGAGTACCAGCTGGCCGAGGGGGAGGATCTCGTTTTCTTCTCTGTGAAGCTGCAGGAGGAAGGAGATTGCTGTCATCGTACACTTCTTCCTAAGTAATTTTCGGCTTGGATGTAAATCATGGGATCCCAACTTCAGCTAGTCTGTCAGCAAGCTATTCCCTCTGATCCCAATGTGTCTGGGAACCCAGTTTATGATAATTTTTCTACCTTGTGCAAGAATCCTCTGTGCCAGTGTGAGGATAGTAGTCAGAAAATAGATATTGTCATTGGGTGAGCACTGCTGAAGACAGTCGATGGCTCCTCTGGAGTCTGTATGCATGATCACATGTCCTTTCCTCACGGACGCATGCCCTAGGGCTCTGCCTCTGCCTATAGCGAGGAGGCGTTGTCTGTTACCCTCAGGATTTTTGGGATCCCTTGCCCGAAGCGGCGCCTGCAGTATGGGACAAGGGATGGACCCATCCATCCGGTAGTATGTTCTGCTACCCGGAGGGATGATGGTTGCAATGACCCTCTGGGTTTCTGCCTTTAGGTTACTCATGGCATATTCATTCTTTTTGGTTGCCAGTCTCATGACCGAGAACTCTATCGAGGTTTGTTCCCACAGCGGAGCTTCGACAAAGTCAGGGTGGGGGGAGTCCATGCCCTTGGCAAGAAGCGGTTCTTTGAGCTGATGGCGTATTAACACCCTGGCTGTGTGAGACAGCTAGAGTTGTTTGCAAACAGCATGTTATCTTGTTCTAGGCGTCTGACTATTTTAGGCTTGTATTCCTGGGGAGGGCCCGGATGACCTTTGATAAAAATGTGCTGGCCCTTAGATCGATTTGTGAGTCCAAGGAGAGAAGGTTGCCTCCCGTGGAGGTTTAGGACCTTCGCCCACCTTGGGCACCCCGAATGACCCTGGCGGTTCTTTTTGGACTATCTCCAGTTGGTTTTATATTTTTCCTTAACGCCAATCAGAGCAAGGGAGGCATAGTCTACAATGGGGCCTGACAGCATGTACATAGAATGATCCCTTAGTACTCTGTGTCTGGCCCCTAGGCATCTTCCACTCATTTGGGCTCATGATGGACAGTCTTGATTTTGTTTGGTCAACCAGGTACTGGACCTCCTTCTGGAAGGAGAGGGTCCGTCTATCTTATCCAAGGTAGAGGTAGTCCTGAACCCTCTCCAAAGTCCATTCCCTGAATTTTCAGGACTTTTGCTTTGAACTCTCTGCCTCAGAGCCATGGCTTTAGATTGGCTGCAGAGATCTTTAATACTGTCCTACAACACTCCTCGGATACGAGATCCAGACAACGCTGGGCTTGTTTAGGCAGTGTGCTCCAGTGGAGTTGATAGCAAGATCGTCTGCATAGGAGATGATCTTGGGACCCACGGGAGGTTTATGTAGAGGATACAGGGACATTAATGTGTTAAAGAGGGCTGGACTGAGAACCCCACCCTGTGCATTCCATTCTCTTGTGGCATGTGCTGTGATAGGTGACCTTTGGGAATTTGACTCTGGCTGTTCTATTCCTAAGTAGTCACCTCTCCAAGCCCTGAATCCTTTTGGATCAGGCTCTCCTGAATGGCAAGAGGACTTGCAATTCAAAAGTCTTCTCCAGGTCAAAGGGAAAACTACCACAGATGTGCCTGTGCTTATTGTGCCCCAAGAGCGTGGCTATGCTGTTTCACTGTGCTCATGCCCCGGAGCGGTTCAGAACCATCCTCTCGGCCGTCTTGGCCAGACAGCTGAGGAGGGAGATGGGGCGGTACTTCCCTGGCTCCTTTGGTTTAGGGATGGGAAAATATGGTAGCCACCTTCCAACTCTGGGTAGAGTGGAAGTTTCCCAGGACTTGTTTCTGAGTTGCAGGAATGCATGCCCCACCTACTAGTCCAGGGGGAAATGATGGGGTACGAGATCCCCTCAGATCCCAAGGCTACAACTGGTTTTATATGCATTTCTTAGTTCCCTCAGAGAAAAGATAAGTCTGAGTTATCTTTTCTCTGAGGGAACTAAGAAATGCATATAAAACCAGTTGTAGCCTTGGGATCTGATGGGATCTCGTACCCCATCATTTCCCACCTGGGACTAGTAGGTGAGCATGCATTCCTGCAACTCATCAACAAGTCCTGGGAAACTTCCACTCTACCCCAGAGTTGGAAGGTGGCTACCATAGTTCCCATCCCTAAACCAAAGGAGCCAGGGAAGTACCGCCCCATCTCCCTCCTCAGCTGTCTGGCCAAGACGGCCGAGAGGATGGTTCTGAACCGCTCCGGGGCATGAGCACAGTGCACAGCATAGCCACGCTCTTGAGCACAATAAGCACAGGCACATCTGTGGTAGTATTCCTTGACCTGGAGAAGACTTTTGAATTGGCAAGTCCTCTTGCCATTCAGGAGAGCCTGATCCAAAAAGGATTCATGGCTTGGAGAGGTGACTACTTTAGGAATAGAACAGCCAGAGTCAAATTCCAAGGTCACCTATCACAGCACATGCCACAAGAGAATGGAATGCCACAGGGTGGGGTTCTCAGTCCAGCCCTCTTTAACACATTAATGTCCTGTATCCTCTACATAAACCTCCCAGTGGGTGCAAGATCATCTCCTATGCAGACGATCTTGCTATCAACTCCACTGGAGCACACTGCCTAAACAAAGCCCAGCGTTGTCTGGATCTCGTATCCGAGGAGTGTTGTAGGACAGTATTAAAGATCTCTGCAGCCAAATCTAAAGCCATGGCTCTGAGGCAGAGAGTTCAAAGCACAAGTCTGAAAATTCAGGGAATGGACTTGGAGAGGGTTCAGGACTACCTCTACCTTGGGATAAAGATAGACTGGACCCTCTCCTTCCAGAAGGAGGTCCAGTACCTGGTTGACCAAACAAAATCAAGACTGTCCATCATGAGACCAATGAGTGGAAGATGCATAGGGGCCAGACACAGAGTACTAAGATCATTCTATGTACATGCTGTCAGGCCCATTGTAGACTATGCCTCCCTTGCTCTGATTGGCGTTAAGGAAAAATATAAAGACCAACTGGAGATAGTCCAAAAAGAAGCCGCCAGGGTCATTCTGGGTGCCCCAAGGTGGGCGAAGGTCCTCAACCTCCTACTGGAGGCAAACCTTCTCTCCTTGGACTCACAAATCGATCTAATGGCAGCACAATTTTTATCAAAGGTCATCCAGGCTCCCAGGAATACAAGCCTAAAATAGTCAGACGCCTAGAACAAGATAACATGCTGTTTGCAAACAACTCTAGCTGTCTCACACAGCCAGGGTGTTAATACGCCATCAGCTCAAAGAACCGCTTCTTGCCAAGGGCATGGACTCCCCCCACCCTGACTTTGTCGAAGCTCCGCTGTGGGAACAAACCTCGATAGAGTTCTCGGTCATGAGACTGGCAACCAAAAAGAATGAATATGCCATGAGTAACCTAAAGGCAGAAACCCAGAGGGTCATTGCAACCATCATCCCTCCGGGTAGCAGAACATACTACACGGATGGATCGGTCGATCCCTTGTCCCATACTGCAGGCGCCGGCTTCGCGGCAAGGGATGCCACAAAATCCATGAGGGTAACAGACAACGCCTCCTCGCTATAGGCAGAGGCAGAGCCCTAGGGCATGCGTCCGTGAGGAAAGGACATGTGATCATGCATACAGACTCCAGAGGAGCCATCGACTGTCTTCAGCAGTGCTCACCCAATGACAATATCTATTTTCTGACTACTATCCTCACACTGGCACAGAGGATTCTTGCACAAGGTAGAAAAATTATCATAAACTGGGTTCCCAGACACATTGGGATCAGAGGGAATGAGCTTGCTGACAGACTAGCTGAAGTTGGCATCCCATGATTATACATCCAAGCCGAAAATTACTTAGGAAGAAGTGTACGATGACAGCAATCTCCTTCCTCCTGCAGCTTCACAGAGAGAAAACGAGATCCTCCCCCTCGGCCAGCTGGTACTCAGACGCCACAGGCTATGAATCACTGGCACTCTGAAATAACCAACAGAGGTACCGAAGTCATTCTTCACAGAATGCGCCTAGGTTACCACTGTGCATGGCAGATAATAGAGAAAATAAACCGTGAAGAGAGGTGTTGCATGCATTGCGACGAGCCGAACGCCACACTCATACATTACCTGGAGAATTGTGAGCACACACAATTCCTGAGACAGGGTTCGCCGAACACAGCCGTCGTGCTGGTAAAAAGATTATGTGAAATGCTTACACCACGGCTACAGGAGCGCCTGCTGGCAATCCCACCGCCACGGTATGCACCGAGTGTCAGAGAACAAAATGAGACAGCAATAAAAAGCCTGGGCGAAGCTAGAACTTGGCAAATCTCAATGCTATGCATAGACAAACACGCAGATACACAAACAAATCACCCGTGGTGGCCCAGAATACTCCCGCTGATAAACGGAGATCCCCCATGCGTGCTGGTTGAAGGATGTTTCCCATCCCTACAGGAAGCTCTCATTTCTGTATATATGTATATTTTTTATATTTTTTGATTGCATATTTTCTGTTTAACAATGAATCAACGCATCAAACCGCCTATCGAGGAAAAAGCCTTCGGACCGCAACGCACGTTTGTGTTTGTGTTTGTGCTCAGTTCGAGGGATGATTTCCACGCGAAAAGTTACCATAATGCCAAGCCCATACCACCACTCCAGCCACCTTCCACCGCTCATGTTCACGACATCATCACCACATATCACTACATCATGTTATCATACATTATATATCACTACATTCACATTACATTTAACAAGTTTATGCGCTGGACACTCACCCTATATCTGTGTTTTATATTTAATGTTTCTAATTTTTAAAATGATTTTATTGTCCTTCCATATATGTTATTAGGCCAAGATTAACAACACTGACAATCTGCTGGGTGGGGAGGGACCTCTGCCCGGTGAGCACCGCAATCACGTGTGCTCACAGAGCAAAGGATTTATCACACGTTTAAATAAACAAATGAGTGACCCACTGAACCTCGCTCTCAGCTCCTAAGAGCTGGAAGGGAGGCAGGCGAGGGTCTCACCTGCAATAGGCTATCATAGCAGGTTCATACCTGCTATGATAATCCCTGGCAGGCGAGAAAAAAAAGAAAATTTCTCCTGTTATATCATTATTTTGTTCTTGTTTCACCATCATCTTTCCTCACTTAAATTTCATGTTCCATTGTTCTTATTCTACCATCATCTTTCCTCATTTAATTTTCATGTTCCCTTCTTCCTTTGTTCTTGTTTTACCATCTCGTTTTATTTTTATATTCCTTTGTTCACCATCATCCTCCCTCACTTAATTTCATGCTCCCGTGTTCTTGTTTCACCATCATCCTTACTCGTTTTAACCGTGTTTTAACTTTGTGTTCTTTTGTACTCGTGTTGCTTTTGTTCTCCAGTTCTACATTCTTCTTATTTAAATATACAAGAGTGACCCACCATGGCATATACTTAAGTCTATTTCTTTACCAATAGACCACGTGGCTCCAAGTCCAATTTAGAACCATCAACTCAGTGAGGGCATAGATGACAATTATATCTGATCTCGCCTCCAGGCGAGTTGACCCGACACGTGACCCTGCTTTACCCCTAGAGATCATCCTGCGTGTTCCCATACTGTGTGGTACTCTTATCAATAAAGAGTTATGCCGTTATACCAGTATCACTACCCCTGCAAAGCCATTATAATAGGGTTCTGACCACTGTTATATCTGGTGTCAGGGTGGTCGCTTTGCTCTGACATTCAAAAAGTAAGTACAGGCAAAACCGAAGTTATTCGTTCGATCGGCAACTTTGAGTGCCTGTGACTTCAAAAGATTCTGGAGAAAATCAATTCTTGTTGTTTCTTCCTTTATTCTCCATAACTGGTGCTGTTAGGCGACCACAGCTGCCGTTGAAGTAAACAACCGCGTTCCAATACCCGTCTATGTATTCAACTTTGAAACATAGTGCTACGCCAGTGGGTCTTTGTCTGTGCGAAACATGTGTTAACATGATAAGGATGACCTGGGCATGTGTTAACATGAAGGGACCTGGGCAAACAAGACGCAACTGGCTGTGAGCGGAGGAACAAGCCGAGAGACGGAGTTGGGTGCTGCTCCTGTGAAGACCTTGTGTGTGCCCTTGTGACCTGATATAACTTTGTGTTGCCCTGTTATAAGCTGTATCGTGCAGTGTGACATGCTGGTTTCCCCCTGTATTGTGCTATAGAAAAGTGTACGGGTAAATAACTTGTGTAAATAAAGGAAAGGGCGTCATTTTGTGTTTATTTCGTGCCCTGCCTAGCCACTGCCGTTTCCCCTCGGGGTGTTCTGGAACGCTGTGGTGCTTGTGCCTCTTGGAGCTGTTCAGTGTTCACGACCCTGTGGATAGCACGCCGTCTGCCTAGCCTGCCTTTGTGTTGGGGGCAGAGAGACGAGGCGGCCGCATAACAATTAGTCTTTTAAACATTTTTTATTCATCTTTACTTTCTTAATTGGGCTGCTACACTGACACTGTCGCATATTCATTAAATGTTTGAATTCAATGTAAGATAAGATAAATAATGATGTAAAGAGGTGAAAAAATCGAAGGGGCTGGGGGAGAGGGTAAAGCGGTGAACTTAAGGAAGTTAGAGATTAGAAAAGTAGGGGGCAAAAACCCCTTGCATAGTTAATACATGGTATTGGTTATATTTCTCCTTCATGGAGTTCGATGGGGGGGGGGGGTGTAAGTGATTATGTTTCTATTTATTATTGCTTTACTGGCGAAAAGGTGGATAATTAAAGTAAACACCTCTTTTATTTATAAGGTAAATGTTACCGAGAGCGACGCACCCTCTCAGAGACTAAGTTCCAAAATCGGATTTTTTATATCCTTCCTCTACCCAACGATCTTGGGGGATGCGTGGGGAATCGGGGCCTGAAGGGGGGGGATAATGGATAGCACCAAATTTCGAAAAACTCTACGGGGATAAAATCCGTCGCTCGGTAAAAATCTACGGGGCAGTAACACCAAAGCAGGACGTCATCAGGATTTCTCCTGTGTTCTGGACGATTTTACGGGGATAAACCCCCTCAACTGGGTTGTCCTTATACTCAGAGTGTGCGTGGTGTGTGTGTGTGTACATACACCAAATTGTGTCGGATATTATGGTCAGGGACTCAAGAAAAAACAGTGCTTAGTAAAAATTACGAATACTGAGTGTGATGCTAAGGTAACAGGGTGCTGTACCAACGACCGTTGGCGAGACCTGGTGAATGTATGTGTGACAGCACTTGACCTGGCGCTCGCACCCTCCCCGCGCCCGACCGCAGGGAATTAATCACCCAAGAAGCGGACGGGACAACCACCCCCTCACTGTCCTACCATGGATGAGGGTGGGGACGTGCTCGATGCCCCCCAGTGCCAGTGCCAACTACCACCCCCTCAACCCTCCACCCTATGGGAGGGATTGATTCCACCGAACATAGGGATGTGAACGATGTGGATTCGACTGCCGACCCTGATGCTGATAACGAGGGATTCCAACTCGTTCAGACCAGAAAGAAAAAAGTGAAAAACCATGCCGAATAACACCAGCAACCTGACCAAGAAAGCAAACGGAACGCCCCAAAAAGCGCGAAACCCATCGCCCCCCGGGAGAGGTACATTAGACTGTCTTTCCTGAGGACACGACTTCCGTCGATAAAATAAGGTGGATGAGGGAGGTCAGCCAGCTGCCGCCCTCCAAGGGGAAGGCCCGCTAGACATGGTGCAGGGGAGATGGATATCCTCGCGCTACGTCTATGTACGACGAGAACAACAACAATATGTGGCCCTGATGATTAATGGCACTTTTGCGGGGATCTCTCTGCAGAACAAAGACGACTTTCAGCCTAAAAGAAAAATACGGGAATACCTGGTTACCAGGTTTCCGAAGGAGGCGGCCGCTGAGGAAGCACTGCATCTTCCGGGCGTTTTTAAAGCCCGGAGGATCTATAAGGACGGACAGCCCTTGAACAGGCTCATCATTGTATGGAGCGGTGAACAGCCGCCACCTAAAGAGTACCAATTCTTTGGAAGATACATAGAGCCGAGCTCCATTCGACCGTGTGCTCAGAGGTTGTAGTCTGCTACAAGTGTCAAGGTTATGGCCACGTAGCTAAATATTGCAGGAAGGACACAGCGTGTGCTGTCTGTGCAGGAGCTCACCAGACAAAGGACTGCCCTGCAAGAAACGACGGAAAGGACAACGACAATGAGGACGCCGCCACCATCGTGAAGAGGTGCGTCAGGTGCAGAGCGGAAGGTGTGACGGCCTGGCACCGCAACTGCCCCCACAAACCGCCACGAGCACCCCCCCACCTGCCCCGACCGTACCCATCGACCGCGGAGTGGCGATGCCCAGCCCAGCCACACACACCCACCCAGGGCCGCGTGACGTCACCAACCCACAGGAATTCCCGCAACTGCCAGGGGGATTCCCCATCCTAGGAAACAGTGCCACAGGAAAAAACCCATTGGTGAAAAAGACATGGACACGGCCGAGGAAATAAGAAGCATCAGGCAAGAGATTGCTGAAATGAAAAAAAGCATCAGGCAAGAGATTGCTGAATTGAAAAAAATGATAATGGAGAACAAAAGTGATCGTGTAGACAGGGAAAATGTGCGTTCTGATGATGTTAGTGATGTTAGTGATGTTGAAAATACGAATGAGATCTCTGATATTATTATTATGCACGTGCGTTCTGATGATGTTAGTGATGTTAGTGATGTTGACAATACGAATGAGGTCTCTGATATTATTATTACGCACGGCGGACCATCTGAAAACAGTGACGACAGTGACCGTAAAAATGACGCTGACGAAGATGCGAAGGAAACGGCCGATCTGTGGGACATCACTCAGAAAATGCTATCAGGTACGGATTATGCATATAGTATCAATACGCGGAAAGCGCGCAAACAGATAAATAAAGAAGATACAACACAAATACGTAATACAGTACAAGAAAAATTTTGCAGACTAAAGAGTTTCATCAAACAGAAATTTGACCAATCAGTTAAACATAGGGTGTGATGGGGGACAAGAAAACAATTACTTTTCTTTCATGGAATATACGTGGTGTCAACCGTAGAATTAATGACTTGCTTTACTATATTCATAAAAATAATGTTGACGTTATCTGTTTACAAGAGCCCTTCACATCAGCCACTAAAATAAAAACCGCCCCTAGAATTAGAGGCTACCACTCCTATACGAACACAGGAATGACAGGCCTATTGACTTATGTCAGTGACACCATACCGCATAAGTTGGTGCAGAAATCTAATGACAATAATGTGCAGTATCAGCATTTACATATTCGAACAGCCTCTGGGTTTTCTCTCTGAACAATGAATAACGCAAGGTGTAGAAAGTTTCAGACTGATTCCCCTGCCCAACTTTCAGAATCACGGCACAATATGCATGGGAGATTTTAATGCTAGACATTATACGTTTGGAGATAGTCAATGCAATGAAAATGGCGAAGAGTTCCGACATTTTTTGAAAACAGATCTATGACAGTATATGATACAGACAGGCAAACTCACGTGGCGGGGGGCAGGCTAGATTATGTAATAGGAAGGGATCTTGTGCATGGAAACGTCAGAAGCATGCTTGCAACAGAGCTAATCAGTGACCACTTTGCAATGGTAACGAGATACGCTGTTGATAATACTCAGTCTACAAAACAAATAGGGTCAAAATTTCTATCCACCCTTACCTTGAGCATCACTTTAAATCACGTATCTATGACTGGTACAATGATTACACAGTAACAAGTGTTTATAAATTTTCCATGGACATGACACAGTGGTCACTGATTACTACAAACACTTGGGTCTGTCCAAAGAAAACCTTCAAGAACAGCAACTCACAACGCTCCAAACAACCTAAGTGGGTCGGTGACCCTACATTATTAAGGGAACAAAAGCGAGTTCAGGAGCTTTATGATATCTACAAGCAGGATAATACCCGTGACAACCTTATTGAATTTCTTAAGGCTAACAAAACCCTACGGGGAAATTTAAAAACTCATTTCAGAAATGAACACTTTGAACAGTTCCTACAAAGCATTAACAATAACACCTCAATGTCGGAGGTCTGGAAAAAAATTAATCGAATTTCAGGCAAACCAGGCGAGTGTATTGTTCCGATATATGAGGCAATTACGGTAAACAAGCAGTAGTATTGTTAAATAGTTAAGAATCTGATAATAGAAATGATAAGGAAAAACTACATAAAACCGCAACTACATTTGAGAGAGCAACCAAAGATTTGTAGTAGCATAAAAAACCTTTAGGAAATGTTGTTAGAAATAATAATTAAAAAAAAAAAAAATGATGGAAATAAAAAACAAATCGGAAATCATTTCCATGGTTGTCAACAGAAAACGCGAGACCTATGGTCAAAGGAAAACGCGATCCTTATAGAAAATGATATAGAAAATGAAAGAAATGGAGCTATAGAAAACGAGAAATTATGGACTCTGCCATTATGAGGGTGTTGTGGACTTAGTCTCTGAGCGGTGACATGCAGAACCTATTTCCCTCATTTTCCGGGAAACATGATTGATTGATTGATTATTTAAAATTATCTGCCGCGTCAACAGCTAAGGTCATTAGCGGCGAATACCTTGTTAACTAGAAATATTAAAATGTTTAAAACTTTAAAAATCTATCAATAAATATCTTACAAATAATAATAAATAGATTAAAAATCAAAGCATAAATATTATGCTCTAAGTGCATAAAATTATTGCATAAACATTATGCATAATTAAATTTTATTGAAAATATTAGTCTCCCTAAGGAAATTAATAAGACCCTCTATGTCACAATCTTCCCCCAATACGTTTTTCAGTGTATATGGGGGAGACAAGTACATACGTCTTTGGTCTGAGAATGTTGCACATCTTTCCACTACATGTGCGATCGTTAATGGCTCTTGGCATCCTTCCAAAATGCTTAATTTTTGCCTCATTGGCCCTGAGTCAGTCTTGTGTGGGCCGCCCCCGGGGGGGGTTTT
>NW_023661438.1:0-12500 GCF_015228065.2 Penaeus monodon
GATTTCTAGCCATTTTCCCTTCTTTAAAAACCTTTAAACCATACCATGTACGTATCCAATGAAATACCATGTAAAGCTGAAGGCATAACAATGGGGATAACATTGAGTGCCACTTTTTTTTAGGTAGAATTATAATGATTTTATGGGCAGTCTACTTAAAAATTATTGATTCTCATTTATACAAAACTTTTGTTTTTCAGGTGCACACAACTAGTTTCCAGTAATTCATAAGTATCGGTGTATGTAAGTATGGCAGATGTACAGATTTATAAGTTGTCCACATTTTTCGCCCACCGAGTCACATTCTCAGTCATAAAGACACTCACTTCTAGAATTCATGCCATTCACTGATTCGAACGAGGCTGCAGACACAGTGGCAGAGTGTGCAAGGAGAGCCTTGTATAGTCTTCTGTAACCGCAGAGAGAGAGTGATTGGATGATTGAGAAAAATGTATGGTGCAAAGGACAAGGAAGGATGTCCTAATGCAGACCCAGATTGGCTAGATTTCTGATTTACGAGACCCACCATTCGAAATGTTTACCTTGCAAAGATAACTTATCAAGTGTGCAGAAATGTTACTATACAAAATACTGTTAATATATCTTTACATTCATGTTCCAAGTAATACTCTTTATATAATTTTAGGCAATTAGTTATCAAATGATAGTTCCACTACAGAGTGCAGATGCTGACCAAGGTGGTGTGTAAAGGAAGATCCAACCCGTAAAGACTTTATTATTAAAAGGTTTATTCATTTAAACTTCCATCCATAATATACGAATCGGTATGCTCACGTTTTGCACGCCACAATCACGAGATAGAGTGCATTAACGGAACATAGGTCTGTAATTTCAATTAACAAAACGCTTCGTAAACATATTCAGAATTTTGGTACGAGATCACATTTGGTCACGCATACCCTCAAATATCCCCTCATGAAATTGGAAGCGCAAGGCAATTTGCTGTTGTATCAGCACTATTGTCATTTATTTTCAGCATCAACACTTGCAGAGGTCTCTGGTTTCAGTGCTGAGTCTTGCGTGGCCTGCCGTGATGAACATGGTACAAGGGCAGGGACTGCAGTAGATGCTGGTGCTGTAACTAAAGATGGTACTGCTTGGGCTTCTAGGCTTGCAGTTGGAACCGACACCGTGGGTGATGTCTGCCCAGTGCTTCCCAGGCTGTCCCACGGGCCTCCTCGACCCGAAATTGTCCTGGGAAGAGAACACTGGGCAGGATCATCCATGGGGAAGCGAACTAGGTGCCTGTATTGACAGAGTTTGGCGGTCCCGCATTATGCAAGTAGCAGGTCCTATGCTGGTCTCACGGTTGGACACATATCTTGCCTTGATCCAGCGTAAGGGCCTTTTGCAAATGGCACCAAGACAAAACTCCAAGGCACAGGAGAGGGGTCCATGTTTTACTTCCATACAATAAAACTTTAAAGTCTATAAAACCCACGGAGCTTGTCCTTCTGCACAACCATGGACTAGTGTACCAAGGTACTGTTTTTTTAAGGGAAGGGGGGGGCAATTGCCGGTAGTTTTGCTTTATCTTACGCTTTATTCTAGGTGTAGGGCGATGTGTAAGTATTGATAGTCCCAGCAGTAATATGACCTAATCATATTGTACAACGATTCCAACTCGCTAAAGATTTCATAGCATCAGAGTCAGCACAACATGAATATTTCAAGCATATTTTTCTGTACCACACACACACACACACATACACCACTATATATAATATATAAAATATATATATAATATATATTATATATATATATATATATATATATTTTATATATACATACACACACACACACACACACACAACACACACACACACACACATATATATATATATATGTGTTATTATATAAAATATATATATATTATATATATTATATATACCCTATATAAAATATTTTATATGGTGTGTGTGTGTGTGTATATATGTATATATATATTATATAATATATATATATATTATATAAATTATATATATATATATATATATTATATATATATATATATTGTTGTGTGTGTATATATAATATAAAATTTATATATTTTATATATATAATAATTATATATATTATATAATATATTTTATTTTATTATATATATATTTAATATATATATTTATATATATTATTTTATATATATATAATATATGCCTATATATATCTTTTATATATTATATATATATATTACTATATATATATATATATATTTATATATATAAAATCACACTCTCCCACACAGATAGATAGCTGCAAAAAACAGCGGCCAGCGAGCAGAAAGCGGCCAGCCAGCAGGCGAGGCAGCCTATCTCAAGTCCGATCTCGTCCCGAGGCTCACTAGTCTCTCGGCACCATACTCCTCGGTGGGCACCCATGTTAAATTTCTTCTGTCCAGGGGATAGAATTTTTGTGTGTCTTTCCAGGGAACATCCCTCTCGTTTAACTGTGACTATTACTGATTTATTTAATTTTTTTTTCATCTTTTTGTGTTTCATATTAATTATTTCCACCACCTTATTACTATATCGCTTATTTTCTCTGTATTATTCTTGTATTGGTCATTTCAATTATTAAATTAAATGTTGGTCACGAGTCTTTATCACTAATACCTATCATCTGCTAAATCATTGTTTCATGTTAAATAAACAATGATTAACATATACTGTCGTATTACTTATAAAGTTAACAGAAATGAATCTCCCTTGGTTTAGATTTCATTCATACGGGACTCACGAATACTCCGACTCATCCGCCCCTCCATACGGGCACTTTTCCTTTGCGCTCTACGTTCTCTCGCATCTTACGCTCTTCAATCTACTCCCTTATATGTGTGTGTGTGTTTATTTATATATATATATATATATAAAATATATATATATATATTATATATAGATCTATATATATACATATATATATATATATATATATATATATATATATATATATTTTATATAATATTATAGTGTGTGTGTGTGTGTGTGTGTGTGTGTGTGTGTGTGTGTTTAATATATCTATATATATATATATATATATATATATATATTATACATATCTATATATAATATATATATCTCTTATATATATACTATATATTTTACATAAAATATATTTTATTTTATATATATATATTATATATTATCTATATAGTATGTATGTATGTATATGTATATGTATATGTATCTATATATATAATTACTATATATATATTATATATGTGTGTGTGTGTTGTGTGTGTGTGTGTGTGGTGTGTGTGGGGTGTGTGTGTGTGTGTGTGTGTGTGTGTGTGTGTGTGTGTGTGTGTGTGTGAAAGCTGAAGTGTCTGTACCATAGAATGACAAAAGTTTCGTCGCTGTGTGGGACTCGGGTGCAAAACCCAATTCAGTCAAAATATCACTATACAAGGCACATGAAATGAAGAAGGAAGACTCTACGAGACAGTGATATGCACTCCTCCTCTAGTTCCCCATCACGTGACAGCAAGTGGTACTTTTGGTGCAGAACCGGTGAAAGCACTTGGGCTGACCAAGGTGACTTTTACTATTGGGGAGAGCAGTTTACTGTGATTGTTATGTGTTCGAAGATCATGCAATCCACTTTCCTAGGGAACTGTGATCTGCTTATTGGGACGGCTTTTATGAAGGCTCACAGGCTGGATCTAAGTTTCCAGTACTGGAAGGATCCATCATAAACAAAAGCCATGAGTGGTATGCCTACCTACCCCCATCGACGAGAAGCAGGTAGATGGCATAGCTGGGGTGATTGATGAACAGCCAGCTGAGGATAAGGTGTATGGAAATGCATCCATGAGGTCTTCTGATGTGACACTCAGCAATGTCGACGACGAAGAGGATGCAGTGGTAATAGTCTCCGTAGGGTCTTCACACTACCTCCCGGAAAGGCACCTATCATCTCCGGAGCCTTAAACAAAAGGACCGCAGATTTGAAAACGGAACCTCGATGTTAAATCAGTGGGTTGCCGTTGGGAGAGGACTGTATCGTTATCCCTGTGGTAGCCAAAGCAGATGTGTAAGTCTTGGTTAGTCATTTCGGTCGCACACCGTTGTTGGGTTCATGACAAGAGAACCATAGCCAAGGCTGCATCCATAAAAGATGGCGAAGGGGAGCAGCTGGGACGATTACCGACCGACAATTGGGGAAAAACAAAGAGTTCTTACCATGATGAGAATAAATTTATGTGGTCACTGAGGTAAAACTGGATGATGCCAGTGTACCAGTGTATGATGAGAAGCGTTTCCAGAAACTTCTGAAAGCAGTGGGCACTGACAGCTGGATGCTGAAGGAACCAACGCAAAGCAGCAAGTCCATAATACGAGAATTCCAAGAGGCATTCAACCTTAAGGAAGGGCCGTTAGGAAGAACCAATGTTGTTGAACACAAGATAAAAACAGATGACAATGATCGAGTTTATGTTCCACCCAGGTTCATCCCATATGCTCTATAACCTGCTGTGGAAGGAGAGTCAAAGCTCTGAAAGAGCAAGCCACAGGTCAGTTTCTTCTGAATGGAATGCACTGATTGTCCAAGTGAAGAGAAAGGCAAATCACATCCTCGGCTCTGTGTAGATTATCAGGCTTTGAACAGCCAAACCAAGCTTGAATTCTACCCATTGCCACTGACAGAGGACATTCTTTACCAAGTCGGTCGAAAAAGTGTTTTCGTCACTTGACCTGTGTAGTGGGTACCATTAAGTGCCACTGGATGAGGACTCAATCCCGGGTCAGCTTTTACCACTCATGAAGGACATTTTGAGTACACAGTGATGCCATTTGGTCCGTCTGATGCACTCGAACGTTTCAACGCCATATGAGCCGAGTTTTCACTGACGAAATCAGACAAGGGTTGCATTTGTTCTTAGACGACATAGTTGTATACACCGATTATATTGAACGGCATCTACAGGTTCTGAAGGAAGCACTAGGTCGGTTGGTAAAAGCTGGATTAAAGGCCAGTCTCGAGAAGACGCGATTGTTTCAACAAGATATAAACCTTTTGGGGCATCGTGTAGGACATGGGGAATCAAAGCTGGACTAGACAAATTAGCTGCAGTAAAAGACTCCCCACCCAAAAATCGACGAGTAGGAAGACGATTTCTTGGCCTAAGTGGGTATCACCGACGATTCATGGAGAAATGTGCCCAGAAGGCCAACCTCTGACAAAGCTGACCTCAGAGAAACAAACCTTTTATTTGGGGAAGTGAACAAGAGGAAGCATGTGAAGTTCTGAAGATGAGCCTGCTAAAGGAACCAGTGTTGAGGTCTCCTGACTACGAGGAGCTGAGCTTCACTATGATATAGTGAAAAAGAAGCGCTTGCTGTAGTCGAGGCACCAAAAAAGTTTAAACCTCTAATATCTCATATTGAAGCACCACAATGAGTGGATCCTTAAGAAAAAAAATGAAAAAGCATCAGCGATGATTATCGATGAGGCTCAAAACTGCCAATACTGATGGCAGTAGTAGCCAATAATCAAGGAGGGAAAATGAAGCAGGATGGACAGGAAGAGGATGAGGAAGATGATCGTCTATCAACGAAATGACCCGGGAGCAAAATCATGAGCCTTTGTACTCACCTTGTAATAAAGTACCTCCAGACGAAGAAGCTCTCAACAAGGTGGACGCAAAACTGGTGGTAGAAGACCTTTTCCCTTTGATCAAGGCCCCTACAAACGGGTCAGGACACCTAATTCGGCACGAAATGTGAAGGAAGTGCTGTCTGTGCCTAGAACAATAGTTGCGAAGGCTCTGGCTCTTAGCACCATTAGGAGCCATGGTCTGAGGAAAGGACCAAGTTTAATTTGCAGACCTGGGATCTCTCAGACGGTATTGATGGACCAGGGACGCAAATTTTGGAATGAGGAATAATGGACGGTAAAGATCAGTACTGGGATCTTTATATTTATGACTCTGAACTCTGCCTATCACAAAGCCATTAGCGACACACCTTACTACGCTATGTACAACCGAGACCTGAAGACCTCAGACCTTTGGTGGACCTGGTCCACTAGTTTTGGAGGTCCACCCACTGAAGATTTCATAACAGCACGAACCCAACGGTCCAGGAAGGTGTGAATATGTGCGAGACACCTTGCTAAGGGCAGCTGATGAACAGTGTAGGGTTCGCCTGAAAGAATCCAAAGACACTGCATTTATTGCCTGGGACGAGGGTTTTCTTCAAGGCCGTAAAGAAGAAGGGCAATAGTAAGTTATCCCCCCGTTGGGAACGACATTTCCGAGTCATTGAGGAAATTCGACCATATGTCTACAGGATTAAGAACCCACAGACGGGAGATGAAAGAAGTTCGTCTCCAGAATATGAAGGTCACACTGGAAGCCAGCATTCCGAGGTCGCTAGCCCCAGAAGCAAGAAGCAGATATCAGACCTGAGGGTGCCTCCGAAGAAGCCCGCGAAGAAGAGTATGTCCTGAGTTTCCCAACGAATGATGATTCAAGTAGAACTTCAGAGAGCAACCGAGATGGGGATCGAGAGTCAGGTGAAGTGGATGACTTAGAACCAGATGTGATTGCCAAAAATTTACAAAAAGCTGGTAAAGCTAATGTTTCAAATGGTTCTAATGTGTTGCCTGATATGAATGTTGGCAATTCTGATGGGCTACAAGCCGCTAATTCTTATAATATTAGGCATGACACAACCACTGCAAACCTTTCACCAAATGCAGGGATTGCAACTAATGATAAGAATGCAAGTAGTGGGAGTGAAAGACTTGACAAGGGGTCAAACGAGCATGGTAGACGTACCATGAGATATCCACCTGGGTATTATAATAGACTGCATGAGGGAGGCTAATCAACCACACAGATGACACACACTGACACCACACAACACGAATTAACCATCTAGATTAAGTGTGGGCAGGGTGGTCACCAACATGGTTTTAAAATTGACATGTCTTAAAGATTGATGATTGTAGAAGGAAGAGGATAATGCGGATAGTCCTGACTGTTCCGTGTTGATTGTCTGAATCTTCTCTACGACTCGAACCACAAGCTGAGTGCAGCTAGTCTGAACCAAGAGGAACACCTGATCTACTATAGTAGTAGCTTCATGTCATAATGCTGGGCGGATCGCGATGACCTGATGGCCCTGAAGAACGGTGTTCTTCAATTGATAAGAAACCAGAGACAGCTTCCCGCACCTGGACAATGCAGCACGCTTCTACCTGCAACTCTCGGTGTTCCAGAGAATGGTTGTTCGGATAGGTAGGGTTGAAGGACAATTGTGGAATAGGCAGGTTATTTCACTCTTTGAGATGAAGGACGATCGGGTTGACACAAGTATTCGAGGATGAGTATTTTTGTATTTAGTCACCATATGAGTGGATCTACATATTTTCCTTAATCTAGCATAAGTTCGATTGTAGATTAATTGGGGAATTATATGTAAGATGCGATTAAAACCTTTTTCCAAAGGTATCGAGATGACAAGTAACTGAGCAGTTTAAACGGTTGGTCAGTAGTGGAGGAGTCAATTCACGGGTTGAAACCAGCCGCGTAATGTGAAGGTAATGCTGTTCTGGTTACCCGTACAGAGTATCATTATGTTGTTGCACAGGTACATTGTTAAGGGAGTTCACTGTAGGATCTATTTTAGTACTTTGCGAATAATATTCTCGGTATACATTTGGAGGAGGTTACGAGGGAATGTAAAAAAGAACCAATTTTTAATACGATGTAGAGAGTAAATTGATCTGATGCAATTAAGCGTTTAGCCCGATGGATGCACACCCATAGCGATTCGCGGTCACTCGAGAACGCGTGATTTAAGCGGGGGGGGGGGGGGGGGGGCATGCCATCGGCCAGAAGCAGTGGCACTCTAGTTATGCTATGTTTGATGCTACATAGTCGATAGGCTTTAGTAATAGAAGTTGTGTTTATGTTAGGGGTACAGTGGACGATCTTGATGGTTACTTTAACTCGAGATAAGGGCCAAAATACCAAATCGCCTCCTGAAACGGACACCTCAGCATCCATACAACCGAACAACCACCCCATGTCTAAGTGACCTGGCATGCCCGGGTCTGCCCTCCGTGGATCATCATTGAGTGAAGGTGAATCAGTGTTGCCTCCAGGAACTCATTAGAAGAAAACTCCACAATTCAACGCAAGAATTATAAAAGAGATTTAATATTCTCTCTAGTATTAGTGCGGAGTTAACTATATTTTCCAGTATGTCTTTCCCCCCGAAGTTAGTGGACGACCAAGAAAATATAATCCACTTGTAAGCATTTTTACGAAATAAATTTGTAAGTTCTTTTTGCACACAATGTTTCATATAATCCCACTTTGTCATTCCTAGAGTGTAGGACACTGAACAAGAAGGGAACCACATCACAGAGATACGGAGTGGGAGAAACACGGTGGTAAACGAAACAAAAAGAAACTACACTTAACCAGTGAAATCACTCGAAGTACATAGTCACGAGAAATACAATATATATTAAAAGAAGATCCTATTAGTCTCATGGACAATAATGATATATATGAATGAATATATCAATATTGATGGGATATATATAAATAAGAATCAATTTAATTCATCGTAAGGGTTTACAGGATTAGTAATGAATACTGGGGCAGAATGTTGCCATACTGATCTGAAGTCTCAACGATAAAAAATGGTACGATATCTACCTGAAATAACCTTTGGTAGAATCAACGAGAGTAAAGTAATGCGAAGATTGTTGTTAGGGCTAACCCAGCCTAACACACACACACACACACACACGTGTGTATATGTATATATATATATTATATATATAGTATAATATATATAATATATATTATATATATATATATATATATATATATATATATATATATACATATATATATATAATATATATATATATATATATATATATATATATATGTATATATATATATATATATATATATAAATATATATATATATATATATTATATATATATATATATATATATATATATACATATACACACGTGTGTGTGTGTGTGTGTGTTAGGCTGGGTTAGCCCTAACAACAATCTTCGCATTACTTTACTCTCGTTGATTCTACCAAAGGTTATTTCAGGGAGATATCGTACCATTTTTTATCGTTGAGACTTCAGATCAGTATGGCAACATTCTGCCCCAGTATTCATTACTAATCCTGTAAACCCTTACGATATTAAATTGATTCTTATTTATATATACCCATCAATATTGATATATTCATTCATATATATCATTATTGTCCATGAGACTAATAGGATCTTCTTTTAATATATATTGTATTTCTCGTGACTATGTACTTCGAGTGATTTCACTGGTTAAGTGTAGTTTTCTTTTTGTTTCGTTTACACCGTGTTTCTCCCACTCCGTATCTCTGTGATGTGGTTCCCTTCTTGTTCAGTGTCCTACACTCTAGGAATGACAAAGTGGGATTATATGAAACATTGTGTGTCAAAAGAACTTACAAATTTATTTCGTAAAAATGCTTACAAGTGGATTATATTTTCTTGGTCGTCCACTAACTTCGGGGGGAAAGACATACTGGAAAATATAGTTAACTCCGCACTAATACTAGAGAGAATATTAATCTCTTTTTATAATTCTTGCGTTGAATTGTGGAGTTTTCTTCTAATGAGTTCCTGGAGGCAACACTGATTCACCTTCACTCAATGATGATCCACGGAGGGCAGACCCGGGCATGCCAGGTCACTTAGACATGGGGTGGTTGTTCGTTGTATGGATGCTGAGGTGTCCGTTTCAGGAGGCGATTTGGTATTTTGGCCCTTATCTCGAGTTAAAGTAACCATCAAGATCGTCCACTGTACCCCTAACTAAACACAACTTCTATTACTAAAGCCTATCGACTATGTAGCATCAAACATAGCATAACTAGAGTGCCACTGCTTCTGGCCGATGGCATGCCCCCCCCCCCCCCCCCCGCTTAAATCACGCGTTCTCGAGTGACCGCGAATCGCTATGGGTGTGCATCCATCGGGCTAAACGCTTAATTGCATCAGATCAATTTACTCTCTACATCGTATTAAAATTGGTTCTTTTTACATTCCCTCGTAACCTCCTCCAAATGTATACCGAGAATATTATTTCGCAAAGTACTAAAATAGATCCTACAGTGAACTCCCTTAACAATGTACCTGTGCAACAACATAATGATACTCTGTACGGGTAACCAAACAGCATTACCTTCACATTACGCGGCTGGTTTCAACCCGTGAATTGACTCCTCCACTACTGACCAACCGTTTAAACTGCTCAGTTACTTGTCATCTCGATACCTTTGGAAAAAGGTTTTAATCGCTTTTACATATAATCCCCAATTAATCTACAATCAAACTTATGCTAGATTAAGGAAAATATGTAGATCCACTCATATGGTGACTAAATACAATAATACTCATCCTCGAATACTTGTGTCAACCCGATCGTCCTTCATCTCAAAGAGTGAAATAACCTGCATATTCCACAATTGTCCTTCAACCCTACCTATCCGAACAACCATTCTCTGGACACCGAGAGTTGCAGGTAGAAGCGTGCTGCATTGTCCAGGTGCGGGAAGCTGTCTCTGGTTTCTTATCAATTGAAGAACACCGTTCTTCAGGGCCATCAGGTCATCGCCGATCCGCCCAGCATTATGACATGGAAGCTACTACTATAGTAGATCAGGTGTTCCTCTTGGTTCAGACTAGCTGCACTCAGCTTGTGGTTCGAGTCGTAGAGAAAATTCAGACAATCACACGGAACAGTCAGGACTATCCGCATTATCCTCTTCCTTCTACAATCATCAAACTTTAAGACATGTCAATTTTAAAACCATGTTTGGGGACCACCCTGCCCACCACTTAAACTAGATGGTTAATTCGTGTTGTGTGTGTCAGTGTGTGTCATCTGTGTGGTTGATTAGCCTCCCTCATGCAGTCTATTATAATACCCAGGTGATATCTCATGGTACGTCTACCATGCTCGTTTGACCCCCTTTTCAAGTCTTTCACTCCACTACTTGCATTCTTATCATTAGTTGCAATCCCTGCATTTGGTGAAAGGTTTGCAGTGGTTGTGTCATGCCTAATATTATAAGAATTAGCGGATTGTAGCCCATCAGAATTGCCAACATTCATATCAGGCAACACATTAGAACCATTTGAAACATTAGCTTTACCAGCCTTTTTGTAATTTTCGGCAATCACATCTGGTTCTAAGTCATCCACTTCACCTGACTCTCGATCCCCATCTCGGTTGCTCTCTGAAGTTCTACTTGAATCATCATTCGTTGGGAAACTCAGGACATACTCTTCTTCGCGGGCTTCTTGGGAGGCACCCTCAGGTCTGATATCTGCTTCTTGCTTCGGGGGCTAGCGACCTCGGAATGCTGGCTTCCAGTGTGACCTTCATATTCTGGAGACGAACTTCTTTCATCTCCCGTCTGTGGGTTCTTAATCCTGTAGACATATGGTCGAATTTCCTAAATGACTCGGAAATGTCGTTCCCAAACGGGGATAACTTACTATTGCCCTTCTTCTTTACGGCCTTGAAGAAACCCTCGTCCCAGGCAATAATGCAGTGTCTTTGGATTCTTTCAGGCGAACCCTACACTGTTCATCAGCTGCCCTTAGCAAGGTGTCTCGCACATATTCACACCTTCCTGGACCGTTGGGTTCGTGCTGTTATGAAATCTTCAGTGGGTGGGCCTCCAAAACTAGTGGACCAGGTCCACCAAAGGTCTGAGGTCTTCAGGTCTCGGTTGTACATAGCGTAGTAAGGTGTGTCGCTAATGGGTTTGTGATAGGCAGAGTTCAGAGTCATAAATATAAAGATCCCAGTACTGATCTTTACCGTCCATTATTCCTCATTCCAAAATTTGCGTCCCTGGTCCATCAATACCGTCTGAGAGATCCCAAGGTCTGCAAATTAAACTTGGTCCTTTCCTCAGCACCATGGCCTCCTAATGGTGCTAAGAGCCAGAGCCTTCGCAACTATTGTTCTAGGCACAGACAGCACTTCCTTCACATTTCGTGCCGAATTAGGTGTCCTGACCCGTTTGTAGGGGCCTTGATCAAGGAAATGGTCTTCTACCCCCAGTTTTGCGTCCACCTTGTTGAGAGCTTCTTCGTCTGGAGGTACTTTATTACAAGGTGAGTACAAAGGCTCTTGATTTTGCTCCCAGGTCATTTCGTTGATAGACGATCATCTTCCTCATCCTCTTCCTGTCCATCCTGCTTCATTTTCCTCCTTGATTATTGGCTACTACTGCCATCAGTATTTGGCAGTTTTGAGCCTCATCGATAATCATCGCTGATGTTTTTTCATTTTTTTTCTTAAGGATCCACTCATTGTGGTGCTTAAATATGAGATATTAGAGGTTTAAACTTCTTTGGTGCCTCGACTACAGCAAGCGCTTCTTTTTTCACTATATCATAGTGAAGCTCAGCTCCTCGTAGTCAGGAGACCTCAACA
>NW_023661439.1:0-32934 GCF_015228065.2 Penaeus monodon
AAAATAAAATAATAATAATAATAATTAAAATAAAATAATAAAAAAAATAATAATAAAAAATAATAGGATAAAATTTAATAAAAATGATAATTTAAAATATATTTAATCAAAAATGTTCCAATTTCTTTTTTCTTACTTTTTCCCTTATTGTCATATTAATAAATTTTTTTGGTAATTTATCTTAGCCCTAAAAATTGCCAAAAATATCAAATGAATGGAAAAAACGTTTTTTGGAGTCTACTCTCGAAAGGCTAATTTCGAAATTTTTGCCCCTTTTTCGATTTTGTGTTTTTTTTTTTCATTTCCTTTTTTTTTTTATTTATATGGACAAAATTTCCAGTTCTTATCATCATATTATCATGATTATCACTTTTATCTTTTCATCTCTTATCTCATTATCATCATCATTACCATATTTTGAAATTTTATAAATTTTTATTGAAATATTTCTTATTTTTTGAAATTTATTGCAGTTAAATATTGATTTTACATCTATTAAGAACTACAAAAAATGAAAACAATAAAATAAAAATAAAACCCGTTTTTAATTATTTTTTTATTCATTATTTCTTTTTAATCGTTTTACTTAATTATTACGTTTAAAATTTATTTTTCAACCTAATAAAAAAATAATAAGTAATAAAAACAAAAATATATAAAAAACAATATTTACAATTTTATTTTTATAGTTACTTTTTATTATTATTATTTTTAAACAGTTTAATTAATTTTGACAATA
This sequence comes from Penaeus monodon, assembly GCF_015228065.2. Classification (NCBI taxonomy): domain Eukaryota; kingdom Metazoa; phylum Arthropoda; class Malacostraca; order Decapoda; family Penaeidae; genus Penaeus; species Penaeus monodon. The sequence goes on from NW_023661439.1 coordinate 740, forward strand.
AACAATAATTTAAGTAAAAAAATAATTAAAAAAATAAAATAATAAAATAAAATATAAAAAAATAATAAAAAAATGTAATAAGGAAAAAAAAGAAATTGTAAAATATTATAATCCCAAATTTTCAAATTCCCTTTTTATTCCACTTTTATCATCATATTCAGATTACCCACTTTATTTATGTTATCACATCTTTATCTCCCATCATCACCCATTTAAAATTATCCCTTACTTTCCTCATTATCATCATTATTGAAATCTATATTTGCAATTTATTACATTATTATTGAAATTTATTGCAGTTTTAATAATTTTAACTTCTAATAACATTTACAATAAAAGTAAAAACAAAAATAAAAAAAAAATAACGTTTTATAATCATTTTTTATCATTATTTCAATTAATCGTTATTACTGAAATTATACGGTTAAAATAATTTTTTCAATATTTCCCAGAAAAAATATAATAATGATATAAAACAATAATAATTTTAATAAAAATTTTAATAACAATTTAGTATTTTTTATTATATATTAAAACTTTATTGTTTTTATACATTTTAAATATTTTTTTTGGAAATAATACTAAAATAAAGTAAAAATAATAATAATAATAATTAATAATAATAAAAAAATTTTAAAATAATAATAATAATAATAATGAAAAAAATTAATAATAATTATAAAAAATAATATTATAATCATCAAAAATCAAATTTTTTTTTTTCATTTTTACATCATTTTGTCAGATAATAAATTTTGGAAATATTTTATTATTACCCAAAAATTTGCCAAATCTCAAATGAAAGGAAAAAAGTATTTTGGAGTCTAATCTCAAAGGCTATATTTGCTAGATTTTCCCGCTTTTTCATTTTTGGGATTTTTTTTTTTTTTTAACCTTTTTTTTTATTTTTAGGGACAAATTCCTGTTATATCATCAATTTTTATCAGGATTATCATCTTATTAGTTATATCATCATTATCACATATCATCACATTATCAATTATTGTAATTTACACCTTATCGAAATTTATTACATTTTATTGCAATTTTTGCAGTTTAATAATAATTTAAAATCTATACTAATAAAAAAACCCAAATAAAAATAGTAAAACAAAAAATAAAACAAAAATAACGTTTTATTCTTTTTTATATCATTTTAAATTAAATTTCGTTTTTTACTGTATTATTACTGCTTAATAATTAATTTTAAAATTTTTAACAGAAAAAAAATAATAATTATAATAAAACAATAAAAATATTAATAAAAAATTTTATAACAATTAGTTTTATTATAATTATAATTTTTTTTTATTGTTATTTTTAAATTTTTAATATTTTTTTGGCAATAATACTAATAATTAAAGAAAAATATTATAATAATAATATAATAATAAAAAAAAATATAAAATAATAATAATAAAAATAATAATAATAATAATAATAATGATAAAAAGATAATAATAATGAAATAGAAAAATAATATTAATAAATTATAAACTTTTACCCAAAATTTCTCTTTATTCTCATTTTTATCTTTCTTTATTTTTTTGGTTTAATTAAATTCCCTGGTATTTATTATCATTATTACCCTAAAAAATTTGGCCAAAATCATCAAATGAAAAAAAAAAACTTTCTTTTTGGAGCCCACTTAAAAAGGCAATTTTTTCGCTGGGATTTTGCCGTTTTTTCGATTTTTGGGTTTTTTTTTCCTTTTCCCTTTTTTTTTTTTATATTGGACCAATTCCTTTTTTAAACCCACTTTATTATCAAAATTATCATCATTTTTTTCCTTACCCTCTTCATTATCATCATTATCACATTATCATAACATTATCACATTATTGAATTTATTATCATCATTATTGAAATTAAATTTTATCATTATTATTAAAATTTTTTCATTTAATAAAAAAAATTTTTAAAACAAAATAAAAACCAACTACAATAAAAAATATTTAATAACAATAATAAAAAACAAAATAACGTTTTTTAATCATTTTTTATATCTTATTTAAATTTAAAAAATCTTTATTACTTTTAATTATTATGTTAAAAAATAATTATTTTTACAATTATACTACCAGTAAAAAAAAAAATGATAAAAATAACAAAAATTTAATTTAATAACAGAAATTATAAAAATTTAGTATCATTTATTTATACTTAGTATTATTATTATTGTTATTATTACAGTTATAATATATTTTTTGCAATAATATAATAATTAAAGTAACATAATAATAATATAATAATAATAATAATAATAATAATGATAATAATGATAATAATAATGATAATAGTAATAATAATAATCATCAAATGTTATCCAAATTCTCTTTATTCTCACTTTTATCATCATTATTGTCATGATTCTGGTAATTATTATCATTATTACCCTAATAATTGCCAGAATCATCAAATGAATGAAAAAAAACGTCATTTTGGAGTCTATTCTCAAAAGCCTTATATTTCGCTAGATTTTGCCGCTTTTTCGACTTTTGGATTTTTTTTCTTTTACCTTTTTTTTATTATATATGGACACAATTCCTGTTATTATCATCATTATTATCATGATTATCATCATTATTATCGTTATCATCATCATTATCATCATTATTATCATCATTATTGCAATTATTATCATCATTATTGCAATTATTATCATCATTATTGCAATCATTATCATTATTATTGCAAATATTGCAGTTATAATATATAATTTTACATCTATACTAATAACAACTACAATAATAATAGTAATAACAATAATAATAACAAGAATAACGTTTTTATAATCATTATTTATATCATTATTTCAATTAATATCGTTATTAGTGTAATTATTACTGTTATGATAATTATTTTTACAATTATACTACCAGTAATAATAATAATAATAATAATAATAATAATAATAATAATAATAATAATAATAATAATAATAATAATAATAATAATAATAATAATAATAATGATAAGAATGATAATAATAATGATAATAGTAATATAATTAATAATCGTCAAATGTTATCCAAATTCTTTTTATTCTCACTTTTATCATCATTATTGTCATGATTAATAGAATTCTGGTAATTATTATCATTATTACCCTAATAATTGCCAGAATCATCAAATGAATGGAAAAAACGTCATTTTGGAGTTTACTCTCAAATGGCTATATTTCGCTAGATTTTACCACTTTTTCGACTTTTGGTATTTTTTTCTTTTACCTTTTTTTATCATATATGGACACAATTCCTGTTATTATCATCATTATTATCATGATTATCATCATTATTATCGTTATCATCATCATTATCATCATTATCATTATTGTCATCATCATTATAATCATTAATGCAATTATTATCATTATTATTGCAATTATTGCAGTTATAATATATAATTTTACATCTATACTAATAACAACTACAATAATAATAGTAATAAAAATAAAAATAACAAAAAAAACGTTTTCATAATCTTTATTTATATCATATTTCAATTAATTCGTTATTACTGTAATTATTACTGTTATAAAAATTTTTTTTCAATTATCTACCATAAAAAAATAAAAATGATAAAAAACATAATAATTTAATAAAAAATTTTATAAAAATTATTTTATTATAATTATACTTTTTTTTATTATTTTTTTTTTACAGTTTAATTATTATTCTAAATAATACAAAATTTAAAATAATAAAAATAAAATAATAATAAAAAATTAAATAATAAAATAATATAAAATAATAAAAATATAAAAAATATGTAAAAGATAATAAAAATAAATAGTAAAATATTAAAAATCATAAAATGTTATCCAAATTCTTTTATTCCACTCTATCATCATTATGTCATGTTTAAATGAATTTCGGTTTTATTTTACATTTACCCTAAAAATTCCAAAATCATCATATAAAGGGAAAAAAACGAAATTTTTGGGAGTTTACTCTAAAAAGGTATTTTTGCTAGATTTTTGCCGCTTTTTTGATTTTTGGGGATTTTTTTTTTTTTTCCCTTTTTTTTTTTTATTATTATATATGGACACAACCTGTTTTTTCATTTTTTAATCATTTTTTATCATCATTATTACGTTTCATCATCATTATCATCATTATCTCATTTTTATGCAATTATTATCTTTATTATGCAATTATTATCTTTATTTTTGCAATTATTGCTTTAAATTTAATTTACATCTTACAAATAACAACTACAAAATAATAGTAAATAACAATAATAAAAACAATAATAACTTTTTTTATAATCTTTTTTTATATCATTTTTTTAAATTTAATATCTTTTTTACTGTATTTTACTTTTATAAAATATTTAAAAAACTTACTCCAGAAAAAATAAAAAATGATAATAAAAATAAAAAAATTAATAAAAAAATTATAAAAATTTTAGTATTATTATAATTTACTTATTATTTTTTATTATTGTTTTTTAAGTTAAAAAATTTTTGGGGATAATTTAAAAAAAGAAATAAAATAATAATACTTATAATTAATAATAAATTAATTAATGATAATAAAAGGAAAATGTAATAAATTTAATCATCAAATTTTTTCCAAATTCTCTTTTTTTCCACTTTTATATCATAATGTCATGATTAATAAATTCTGGAAATTTATTTCATTATTCCAAAAATTTTTGCCAGAATATCAAATAAATAAAAAAAACGTCATTTTGGAGTCTACTCCAAAAGGCTATATTTCGCTAGATTTTTGCCGTTTTTTCGATTTTTGGGTTTTTTTTTTCTTTTATTTTTTTTTAATTATATAGGGGCCAATTCCTTTTATTATCATCATTATTATCAGGGTAATCTTCATTATTATCGTTATATACTTATCATCATTATCATCATTATCATATCATTATTGCAATTATTTCATTATTTTGAAATTTTTGCAGTTATAATATAAATTTTACATCTATCTAATAAAAAACTACAATAAAAATGAAATAAAATAAAATAACAAAAAAACTTTTTTTATAATCATTATTTTATCTTTTTTTCAATAATATCCTTATTTCTGAAATTTTTTTATGTTATAAATAATTTTTTTTTTCAATTTACTCCAAAAAAAATAATAATTTATAATAATAACAAAAAAATATTTTAAACAATATTAAAAATTAATTTTATTAAAATTATACTTAAATTTTTTTTGTTATTATTACATTAAAATTATTTTAGCAATAATACTAAAATTAAAGTAAAAAGAAATAATAATAAAATGAAATAAAAAATAAAAAAAATAAAAATAATAAAAATAATGAAAATAAAAAGTAATAATAACTAAAATTTTTTCCAATTTTTCTTTTCTCTTTTTTACATCTTATTGCATGTTTTAATAAAATTTGGGGAAATTTTATCATTATACCCTAATAATTGCCAAACATCAAAGAAGGGAAAAAAACGCTTTTGGGTCTACTCTAAAAAAGGCATTTTCCTAGATTTTTTTTTTTTTGATTTTTTGGGATTTGTTTTCTTTTACCTTTTTTTTTTTTTATATGGGGACACGCTTCCTGTTATTATCTTCATTATTATCTGATTTTATATTTATCGTTATCTTTATCTTATCATCTTATATCATTTCTCATCATTATCTCATTTTGAATTATTACTAATTATTGAAATTATTATCATTATTTTGCAATTTTGCAAGTTAAAATTTAAAAATTTTTTACATCTATACAAAGAACAACAAAATTTTTAAAATGTAAGACAAAATAAAACAATAATAATTTTTTATAATCATTTTTTATTCATTATTTCAATTAATTCGTTATACGGTAATTATTACTGTTATAAAAATTTTTTTACAATTTCTTCCAGTAAAATAATAATAAAACAAAATAAATAATTTTTATACAATATTTTAAAAATTTTAACTTTATTTTATTATTTTTTATTAATTTAAAATATTTTTTTGGGCAATAATTTAAAAATTTAAAGTAATAATAATAATAATATATAATAATAATAATAATTATAATAACAATAAATAAAATTAAATAATAATGTATAATAATATAATGTAAATATTAATAAATCAAATTTTTATAATTTTTTTTATCTCAATTTTAATCATTATTGTCATGATTAATAAAATTTTAAATAATTTTTCATTTTACCCCCCCAAAATGCCAAACCACAAATTGGGAAAAAAAGTAAAATTTTGGAGCTATCCCAAAAGGCTATATTTCGCAGATTTTTTCCCGTTTTTCGACTTTGGGATTTTTTTTTTTTAACCTTTTTTTTATTAATTGGGACCAATTTTTAACATCAAAAAAATTACAAAAATTTTTAAACGTTACACACAAAATAAACCAAAACATTAAATTAGAATTATTATATCATTTTTGCAAAATATTTTTATGAAAATAGAGAAAATAATAATTTAAAATTATACAATAAAAATTTAGTTGGAAAAACTAAAAAAAAAATTTAACTTTTTTTTTATCTTATTTTTTTTTTCTTTATTGTTTTCTGAATTTTTCTTTTTATAAATAATTATTTTTTAACAATTATACTACCTAAAAATAAAATGAAATTCAAAAAATTTTAATAAAAATTTTACATAGTTTTATTAAATTAAAAATTTTTTGTTCAACAGTTTAAATATATTTTTTGAAAAATATTAAATAAGTAATTAAAATGTAAAAATGAAATAGAAAATAGTAAAAAATAATTTAAAAATAATGAAAAAATTGATAATTAAGGGAAAATAGATTTTAAAAATAAATGTTTATAAAATTTTTTAAAATTCTAGTTTTATACATTTTTATGTTAATAGATTCTTTAAATTATTTAAAATAATTGGGGGTAAAAAAAATTGAAAAAAAAAGCAGGGGATTAAAGGTTTTACCAGATTTTTTTTTTGACCGGGATTTTTTTTTAGTTTTTTTATTATAGGGGGGCAAACGGTTTTATTATAATTTCGATTTACTTAATCGGTCATCACATTTCTTTTCATTTCATCATCTTTCATCATTTTGCATTATTTCTCATTTTGCAATTTTTTATTATTGAAATTTTTCAGTTAATAAAATTTTACACTATACTAAAACAACTAAAATTAATAAATAACAATTAATAAAAAATAAAAACTTTTAAAAAATTTTTTATTTATATCATTTTCAATTAATACGTTATTCTTTAAAATTTATTCTGTTAAAAAATTTTATTTTTAAAATTTAAAACTCCGAAAAAATAAAAATATGATAATAAACAAAAAAAATTTTAAATAAAAATATTATAAAAATTATTTATTAAAATTTATTATTATTATTAATTGTTTTAACGTTATAATTTTTTTTGGCATAATAAAATAATTAAGTAAAATAATAATAAAAATAATAAAAAATTAATAATAAAATAATAATAATAAAATAAAAAAAAATTTAATAATATAATTGATAAAAATAATGAAAATATAAAATGTTAAAAATCATCAAATGTTACCAAAATTTTTTTATTCCATTTTTCTCATCATTTTTGTCATTTTAATAAATTTTCTGGTTTTATTATCATTATTACCCTAATTTTTGCCAGAATCATCAAAATGAAAAAAAAAAAAAACATTTTGGAGCTATCTCAAAAGGCTTTTTTTCGCTAGTTTCCCGTTTTTTTCGATTTTTTGGGATATTTTTTTTTTTTCCTTTTTTATTATATTGGACAAAATTCCTGTTATTTAATTTTTTTTTATTATTATTTTATTATTTTTTTATTATTGCAATTATTGCAGCTATAATTAAAATTTTTTACATTTATCTAAAAACAATAAAAATAAAAAATAGTAATAAAAATAAAAATAAAAATAATAAGTTTTTATAATCTTTATTATATCATCATTTCAATTGATATCGTTGTTACTTAATTTGCGTTAAAATAATTATTTTTACTTAACACGTAAAAAAAATAAAAATGATAAAAAAACAATAAAATTTAATAACAATATTTAGCAATTATTTTATTAAAATTATATTATTATTTTATTATTGTTTTTTTACATTTAAAATTTTTTTTTTGGCAATAATACTAAAAATTAAAAGTAAAAATATAATAATAAAATAATAAAATAAAAAAATAATAATAATAATAATTTATAATAATAATATAAAAATTTGATAATAATTAAATAACAATAAAAATTTATAAAATATAATTTAATGTAAAATGATAAAAATAATGAAATATAATAATATTAATATCATAAAATTTTCCCAAATTCTCTTTTTTCCCCTTTTTATCATCATTTTGTGAAAATTTAATAGAATTCTGGTAATTATTTATTATTACCTAAATTGCCAGAATCAGAAATGAATGGAAAAAACGTCATTTTGGAGTCTACTTAAAAAAGGCTTATTTCCAATTTTTGCCGCTTTCTCGACTTTTGGGATTTTTTTTTTTTTTACTTTTTTAAAATTTTAAAATTTGGACCAATTCCTTTTATTTCACTTTTATCATGTTACTTTATTATCGTTATCATCATCATTATCATATTACATCATCTTATCATCATTATTGCAATTTTACATCATTATTGAAATTTTACCATTATTATTGCAATTTATTGCATTTAAATATAAATTTTACACTATACAAAAAACCTAAATAAAAATAGTAAAAACAAAAATAAAACAATAATAACGTTTTTTTAATCAATTTATAAATTTTTTTAATTAATCGTTATTACTGAAATTATTATGTTTAATAATTATTTTTACAATTATACTCCCAGTAAAATAATAATAATGAAAATAATAAAAATAAAAAATATTAATAAAAATTTATAAAAAATTTAGTATATTTAATTTACTTATTTTTTTATTTTTGTTATTTTTTACTTATAATATTTTTTTTTGGAAATAATACTAATAATTAAAGTATAATAATAATAATATAATTAATAAAAATTTTAAAAATAAAAAAATAATAATTTAAAAATAATAATAAAAGGATAATAGAATAATTTTAAATAACATCAATTTTTACCAAATTCCTTTATTCTCACTTTTCATCTTTTATGTCATGATTAAAAATTCTGGAAATTTTATCATTATTCCCTAAAAATTTGCCAGAATCTCAAATAAGGGAAAAAAACCATTTTGATCTACTCTAAAAAGGCATTTTTTTGTTTTTCCCGCTTTCTCGAGTTTTGGGTTTTTTTCTTTTACCTTTTTAATTATATATGGACACAATTCCTGTTATTATCATCTTATTATCAGTTTATCATCATTATTATCGCTCATCATTTCACTTATCACGTCATTATCCATTATTGCAATTTTTTATCTATTAGGCAATTTTATATTATTTTTGCATTATGCAGTTATAATATTAATTTTACATCATACTAAAAAACAATAAAATAAAAATAGAATAAAAAAATAAAAAATAATAATTTTTTAGAATAATTATTTATATAATTTTTTTAAATTAAATCGTTATTACTGTAATTATTACTGTTTAATATTTTTACAATTTTACACCAGCAAAAAAAATAAAAAATGATAAATAACAATAATAATTTTAAAAAACAATATTATACTTAGTATTTTTTAAAATTAACTTATTTTATTATTATTTTTTTTATTACAGTTTTAATATTTTTTTTTGGCAAAAATCTAAAAATCAAAGTAAAAAAAAATATTAATAATAAAAAAAAATATTTAAAAAAAAAAATAATAATAATGAAAATAAAAAAAAATAATATAAGATAAAAAAATAATCATAAAAAGTTACCCAAAATTCTTTTAAAATTCTCATTTTTACTCATTTTTATCAGTTTAAATGAATTCTGGAAATTATTTATTATTCCCTTTAAATAATTGCAAAATCATCAAATGAAGGGAAAAAAAAACGTTTTTTTGGAGTCTCTCTAAAAAAGGCAAATTTTTTTGGAAATTTTTTGCCGCTTTCTCGATTTTTGGGATTTTTTTTTTTTTACCTTTTTTTAATTATATAGGGGACCAATTCCTGTTTTATCATCATTTTTATGATTATCATCATTATTACTTTATCATCATTTATATCATTATCTCGTCTTTCACATTATTGAAAATTTTATATCATTATTGCAATTATTATCATTATTATTGCAATTATTGCAGTAATAATATATAATTTTACATCTATACTAATAACAACTACAATAATAATAGTAATAACAATAATAATAACAATAATAACGTTTTTATAATCATTATTTATATCATTATTTCAATTAATATCGTTATTACTGTAATTATTACTGTTATAATAATTATTTTTACAATTATACTACCAGTAAAAATATAATGATAATAATAACATAATATATTAATAAATATTATACATTGTATTTTTATAATTATACTTATTATTATTATTATTGTTATTATTACAGTTATAATATATTTTTTTGGCAATAATACTAATAATTAAAGTAATAATAATAATAATAATAATAATAAATAATAATAATAATAATAATAATAATAATAATAATAATAATAATAATAATAATGATAATAATGATAATAATAATGATAATAGTAATAATGTTAATAATCATCAAATGTTATCCAAATTCTCTTTATTCTCACTTTTCTCATCATTATTGTCATGATTAATAGAATTCTGGTATTTATTATCATTATTACCCTAATAATTGCCAGAATCATCAAATGAATGAAAAAAAAACATCATTTTGGAGTCTACTCTCAAAAGGCTTTATTTCGCTAGATTTTGCCGCTTTTTCGACTTTTGGGATATTTTTTCTTTTACCTTTTTTTATTATATATGGACACAATTCCTGTTATTATCATCATTATTATCATTATTATTATCATTATTATTGCAATTATTGCAGCTATAATATATAATTTTACATTTATACTAATAACAACTACAATAATAATAGTAATAACAATAATAATAACAATAATAACGTTTTTATAATCATTATTTATATCATTATTTCAATTGATATCGTTATTACTGTAATTATTACTGTTATAATAATTATTTTTACAATTATACTACCAGTAAAAATAATAATAATGATAATAATAACAATAATAATATTAATAACAATATTATAGAATTAGTATTATTATAATTATACTTATTATTATTATTATTGTTATTATTAAAGTTATAATATATTTTTTGGCAATAATACTAATAATTAAAGTAATAATAATAATAATAATAATAACAATAATAATAATAATAATAATAATGATAATAATGATAATAATAATGATAATAGTAATAATATTAATAATCATCAAATGTTATCCAAATTCTCTTTATTCTCACTTTTATCATGATTATTGTCATGATTAATAGAATTCTGGTAATTATTATCATTATTACCCTAATAATTACCAGAATCATCAAATGAATGGAAAAAACGTCATTTTGGAGTCTACTCTCAAAAGGCTATATTTCGCTAGATTTTGCCGGTTTTTCGACTTTTGGGATTTTTTTCTTTTACCTTTTTTTATTATATATGGACACAATTCCTGTTATTATCATCATTATTATCATGATTATCATCATTATTATCGTTATCATCACCATTATCATCATTATCATCATTATTCATCATCATTATCACATATTGCAATTATTATAATCATTATTGCAATTATTATCATTATTATTGCAATTATGCAGTTATAATATAAATTTTATATCTATACTAATAACAAGTACAATAAAATAGTAATAAACATAATAATACACAATAATAACGTTTTTATAATAATTATTTATATCACTATTTTTCAATTAATATCGTTATTACTGTAATATTACTGTTATAATGTTATTTTTACAATATACTACCAGTAAAAAAATAATAATAATGATAATAATAGCAATAATTAATATTAAATAACAATATGATAACAATTAGTATTATATAATTACATTAGATATATTATTGTTATTATTACAGTGATAATACATTTTTGGCAATAATACTAATAATGAAAGTAATAAATTAAGAATACATAAAATAATAAAATAATAATAATAATAATAATAAAATAATAGTAATAAGATGATCATAATGATAATAATAATGATAATAGATAATATTAATAAATCATCAAATGTTTTCCAAATTCCCTTTATTCTCACCTTTTTCATCATTATTTGTCATTGATTAATAGAATTCTGGTAATTATTATCAGTATTACCCTAATAATTGCCAGAATCATGAAATGATGGGAAAAAACGTCATTTGGAGTCTACTCGCAAAAGGCTATATTTCGCTAGATTTGACGCTTTTCGACTTTTGGGATTTTTTTGCTTCTACCTTTTTTATTATATATGGAACAATCTGTAGTATCATCATTAGTATCATGATTATCATTCATTATTATCGTTATCATCATCATTATCATCATATATCTCATAATTATCATCATATTGCAATTATTCTTCATCATTATTGCAATATTATCATTATTATTGAATTATTTCAGTTATAATATATAATTTTACATCATACTAATAACAATTACAATAATAATAGGTATTCTCTTACATAATAATAAGAATAATAACGTTTTATAATCATTATTTAATCATTATTCAATAATATCGGTTATTATGTTAATTATTACTGTTATAATAATTATTTTACAATTATACTACCAGTAAAAACAATAATAATGCTAATAATAACAATAATAATATTAATAACAATATTATAACAATTAGTATTAATTATAAAGATAACTTATTATTATTATATTGTTATTATTACAGTATATAATTTTTTTGGCAATAATACTAATAAATTAAAGTAATAATAATAATATATAATAAAAATAATAATAAAATGATAATAATAATGATAATAGTAATAAATGTTAATAATCAATCAAATGTTATCCAAATTACTCTTTATCTCAACTTTATCATCATTATTGTCATGATTAATAGAATTCTTGGTATTTATATCATATGACGCTAATAATTGCCAGAATCATCAAATGATGCAAAAAAAAAAACATCATTGGGAGGAGTCTACTCTACAAAAAGGCGTTATTCGCTAGATTTGCCGCTTTTCGCTCTGGGGAAATTTTTCCCTTTTACCTTTTTTATTATATATGGACACAATCCTGTTAATTATCCTCATATATCATTATATATCAGATATTGCAATTATTGCAGCTATAAATATATTCTAATTTTACAGTTTATACTAATAAACAACTACAATAATAATAGTAATAACAATAATAATAACAATAAGAACGTTTTTATAATCATTATTTATATCATTATTTCAATTAATCTCGTTATTATGAATTATTACTGTTATAATTAATTTTTTTCATTATATAATTAAAAACATATAATGATAATAAACAATAATAAATATTAATAAATATTATAACAATTATATTTTTAAATCATTATTATATATTATTATTATTTATTATTATTATTATTTTTTGGATAATACTTATTTAAATTAATAAAATAATAAAATAATAAATAAAATAATAATAATAATAATAATAAAATATATAATAATAATAATAATATAATATAAAAATTTATATAATAATGATAATAAATAATGTAATATCTCAATTTATCAAATTTTTATTCTCACTTTTATCATCAATTATTGTCATGATATAATAATTTATATTATCATTTTACCTAATAATTGCAGAAATCATCAAATGATGAAAAAAAAAAATTTTGAGTTACTTCTCAAAGGTTTATTTCGCTAATTTTTTGCCGCTTTTTACTTATGTTTTTCTTTACCTTTTTTATTATATATGGCATATTCCTGTATTATCAATCTTTAAATGATAATAATTATTATATATTTGATTGCACTCTAATAATTTAATTTACATTTTACTACTAAACTACAATAATAATGTTACATTACTTAACAATAATAATTTTTATAATTCCTGTATTATATCATATTTCATTGATATTATATTATTATTATTTTATAATAATATTTTTAACAATTATACTACAGTAAAAATAAAAATAATAATAATAACAATAATTAAATAATAACAATATTATAAATATTATATTATAATTTATATTATTTTTTATTTTATTATTACAGTTATAAAAATTTATTTTTAAAATAAATAAAATAAATAATAATAATAAAAAAAAATAATAATATAATAAAATAATAATAAATAATATATATAATAACTAATAATAATATATATATATAATATAATATATTGAATAATATAAAATTAAAATAATAATATAAATTAAAATTCTCTATTCCATTTATCATCATTATTGTCATGATTAATAAATTAATTAATTATCATTATACCTAATATTACCAGAACATCAATAAATTAAAAATCATTTTGAGTCTACTCTCAAAGGCTATATTTTCATTTTGCCAGTTTTGATTTTGGAATTTTTTTTTTACCTTTTTTATTATATAGGGACAAACCTTTATCATCAATATTATCATGATTACTCATTTATCTTATCTCATATTCCTAGTATCTCTTTATCATCATTATTTTTTTTTGCCATTATTATATCATTATTGCAATTTTATCATTATTATTTAATTATTGCAGTTATAATTATATTTTATATCATCATACATAAAACACAATATATATATACAATAATAATAACAATATAACGTTTTTATAATATTTTATATCATTATTTCAATTATATCGTTTACTTATAATTACTGTTATAATGATTTTTTTTACAATTATACTACCAGTAAAAATAATAATAATGATAATAATAATAATAATAATATTAATAAGAATATTATAACAATTAGTATTATTAATAATTATACTTATTATTATTATTATTGTTATTATTACAGTTATAATATATTTTTTGGCAATAATACTATTAATAAAAGGAATAATAATAATAATAATAATAATAATAATAATAATAATAATAATAATAATAATAATAATAATAGTAATAATAATGATAATAATGATAATAAAAATGATAATAGTAATAATATTAATAATCATCAAAGTTATCCAAATTCTCTTTATTCTCACTTTTATCAATCATTATTGTCATGATTAATAGAATTTGGTAATTATTATCATTATTACCCTAATAATTGCCAGAATCATCAAATGAATGGAAAAAACGTCATTTGGAGTTTACTCTAAAAAGGGCTATTTTTCGCTAGATTTGCCGTTTTTCGACTTTTGGGGATTTTTTTTCTTTTACCTTTTTTTATTTTATATGGACACAATTCCTGTTATTATCATCATTTTTATCATGTTTAAATCATCATTATTATCGTTATCATCATCATTATCATCATATAAATCATCATTATCATCATTATTGCAATTTATTATCATCATTATTGCAATATTATCATTATTATTGCAAATTGCAGTTATAATATATAATTTTACATCTATACTAATAACAATTACAATAAAAATAGTAATAACAATAATAATAAAAATAATAACGTTTTTATTATCATTATGTATATCATTATTTCTTTTATTATCGTTATTACGTAATTATTACTGTTATAATAATTATTTTTACAATTATATACCAGTAAAATAATAATAATGATAAAAATAATAACAATAATAATATTAATAACAATTTATAACAATTAGTATTATATAATTATACTTTTTATTATTATTATTGTTATTATTACAGTTATAATAATTTTTTGGCAATAATACTAATAATTAAAGTAATAATAATAATAATAATAATAATAATAATAATAATAATAAATAATGATAATAATGATAATAATAATGATAATAGTAATAATATTAATAATAATCAAATGTTATCCAAATTCTCTTTATTCTCACTTTTATCATCTTTATTGTCGTGATTTTTAGATTTCTGGTAATTATTATCATATTTACCCTAATAATTGCCAGAATTCATCAAAGAATGGAAAAAAACGTCATTTTGGAGTCTCCTCTCAAAAGGCTATATTTCGCTAGATTTTGCCGCTTTTTCGACTTTTGGGATTTTTTTTTCTTTTACCTTTTATTTTATTATCATCATCATCATCAAGGGGCTAACGCCGACTGGGGCGCATGGCCGCATCCACCCTTCGCTTACAGCCACGAGGATCCCTCGAGGCGAGTCTCCAGGCAGGCACGCGGCCCATCTCTAGTTCCTCACGACAGGTCTCGTCGAGCTGCCCAAGCCATGATCTCCTAGAACGTCTCACAGGTCTCCTCCACCCAGGGTTGTCTCGCAGAGAGACAACCTGGTGGGCAGGGTCGTCCATAGGGAGGCGAGCTAGGTGGCCATATAGCCTGAGTTGGCAATCCCGGATTATGCAAGTAACAGGCCCATGCAGTCTCACGGTGTAACCGCGGTTGGACATGTGGTCCTGCCAACTGTACCCCATGATCCGGCGAAGGGACTTGTTACAAAAGGCAATCAAGGCGAGACTCCAAGGCACTGGATAGCGTCCGGGTTTCGCTTCCATAGAGCAGAACTGGAAGTATCAAGGCCTTGAAGACACGCAGCTTGGTCCTTCTGCATAGGTACCGACATCTCCAAACGCTCTTGTTGATCGAGTTCATGGCTCCTGTTGCCAGACCAATCCTTCTACTGACTTCCTGGTCTGACAACCCAGAGATATGGACTATGCTACCTAGGTATGTAAAACTTTCTGTGACTTCAACGTCCTCCCCGCAAGCATGGATCGACTGAACGGTTTCCCCTAACGGGCCCCCCAAAGTCTTGAATCTTGGTCTTGGTCCGGGAGACCTCTAGGCCTAGGGCTTCGCCTCATTGCTAAATGCATCAAGAGCCGCCACAAGTGACTCCAAGGACTCAGATAGGAGGCAACATCGTCGGCAAAGTCAAGGTCCGAGACCTTAATTTTGCCTAGTGTTGCTCCGCACTGGACTTTGGCTAGTAGCTCTGCCCATTATCCAGTCCATACAAGTGTTGAAAGGTGGGTGCAAGGACACACCCTTGCCTCACCCCTGAATTACCAGGGAAGAAGTTCGACATCACCCCCCCCCACTTTACAGCACTTTCAGTACCAGTATAGAGGCTTGCTATCAGGCCAATAATCTGTGTCGGAAAATTCCCTGAGCCTCAGGATCTCCCATAGCGATTCCCGATGCACCGAGTCAAACGCCTTCTTGAGGTCGATGTAGGCTGCAAGAAAACCCACGATCAAACTCACGACGGCGTTCCACAATTACTCAAAAGCGCTAGTATACGGTCTATTGTGGATTTGCCAGGAGTAAATCCAGACTGCTCCGGTCTCTGGGCCTCAGTAGATGGTTGCGGATCCGTTTCAGAAGAATTTGTGAGCGAGTTCCTTGCCTGGTATGCGGAGCAGTGTAATGCCACGGTAGTTGCTACAGTCCCATCGACCCTTTCCCCTTCCAGAGAAGGATGACCACGCCCCTCAGCAGGTTAGGGGGAATGGTACCAGACTGCCAAATGGCAGTCGGACTGTATGCAGGCCCCGAGCCATAGGTTCACCCCCCGCCTTAGCAGTTCAGCCGGGATATCAATATGCCTGCAGCTTTCCCACTCTTCAGCTTGGAAATTCGCCAGGGCCCAACCTCTGTTTGGGTAGGAGGTTCTTCGTGATGGGTGGGTCCGGCACAGGCACTGAGACATCGCTTGCATCCAAGCTAACTGTTGGGGGATCCACCTGGTACAACTGTTCAAAAACTCAGCCCAACGTTCACGAACCCCAACATGATCTGAGATGATCCGTCCATCCGCTGATCGGACTGCAGTCATCTGTGAGGAGGGCTTAGGGTTCAGTTTCTCAGGGCTTGGTAGGCAGGGCGAAGGTTTATTTACCAAGAAAAGGCCTTCGACCTCCTCAGCAAGATTCCTGATGAACTGTTCCTTGTCCCTTCTCAGCAGTGTCCGAGCCCTACGCACCATGGAACGACGCAAGACTTGATTCCCATTCAGCCGAGCCTTGCGACATGCTTCAGTGGCCTCTAATGTCTCCGGGAGATGGTATTCTGCCTTGTCCTTGGGCGTACGGCCAATGGACTCCTGAGCTGCTTCGAGTATTACGCGCTTGAAGGACTCCCACAGAGCAAATGGATCCGTCAGGTGCTGGTTTCTGTGAATCGGTCAGAGACTGCCGTGGCGAACCCACGGGGACACTCCTCCTCCCTTAGTCTGTCCAAGTGAACACCTTAGGGTGGCCACTGGAAAGGGACGGGGAGTTTTGAAGTGGACCCGCAGGGTAGCCACAACCAGCCTATGGTCGGTGCCACAGAACTCAGCACTCCGGTAAACCCTGCAGTTCTGGAGGATCCTCCATCACGTGCTAACAAGAATGTGGTCGATCTCCTTGGCCACTGTACCCGTATCGCTGTACCAAGTCCAGCGATGCGAGTTGGAGCGCTGGGACCAGGAGCCGAGATCCTCATTTTTGGGACCTAGCAAAGTCCCGGAGAAGGAGGCTATTCTCGCTGCTGGATCAGCTCCCGAGCCATGGGGGGCCCACAGACATCTCGAGCCAGCTCGGTCACAGCCGGATACCGCATTGAAATCGCCCAGAACAATGCGAATGTCTCGCCGTGGGCAATCGTCTGCCACAGATGCGAGTTTGGCGTAGAACGCCCCTTTCACATCGGTTTTATGTACATCGGTAGGAGCGTATACAGCAATAAGAGACATGAAGCCAAAAGCATGCTTTAGTTCAATGCCATGATACGCTCATCAACCGGTGTCACCTCGGGCTACCGCAGCTGAAGTCGACTGGAGATGGCTATGGCTACACCCCGGAGGTGGTGACCACGCTGCGGCCGACCAGTAGTAGGTGTAAAACCCCCCACACTATCGTGCCGCTACCAGGTTTTCTCACCTCTGAGAGGGCGCACCTCAACTCCCAGTCGTTCAATTCCCGCGATAGCAGAGGTAACCGCTCATCCTGCCGCATGGACCGGAAGTTCCAAGCGCCTACCCGGAAAGCACGCCTGAGGTAAAGCCTCGGGTGGTCACTCCGGGTGCACGCCTCCTCTGCCGCCCCCACCAACTCAGCCCCAGATAATGGGGGTCGGCAGGTGTGGGACCGCCTATCCACCCGTGGGGTTCCCGAGGGCTTCCCCACAAGCTTCATGGGGGGTTGGCGCCTGCCGGGGCGCAGGCGGGATGAGTAACTCTCGTTCCCAAACCTTCACCCCGACATTTGCCCTCCCAGCGGGACCCACAGCCCCCCTACATTCTGGGTGGGAGGGACAACACCCCTCCCCAGCATTTCCATTTATAAAAGACGTTGCCAGAGGGTCATTCTGGGGGGGAGGACTGGCAAGGTCCACCCCCCGAGCCGCCCATTTCCCAGGGTGGCTAGGGGCAGGGTTTGGGACGAAGCCAGAGCGTGTCCATACGCCGGTGGGCCATAACTCGGTACCTTGGGCCTCCTGCTGCCTCCGAGATCCCCCACAGATTTAGCCCGGGACCGCAAGGTACCCGTTACCCATGGGTGGCCACGAGGAGGCACTGCAGAAGTCTTAATGATGGAGAGGCTGTGACCTGGCAGGGAGACTTATGCGGAAACTGCTCCCTTTTTCGCACTGGGCTAGCCAGGGGTGGAAGCTGCAAGCGAGAAGGCATGCAAGCACTTAACACTATCTAGGCTACCACACCATCGCTTCACATCACCATGCACGTGAAGCACCCACCCATTATCATGATTATCATCATTATTATCGTTATCATCATCATTATCATCATTATCATCATTATCATCATCATTATCATCATTATTGCAATTATTATCATCATTATTGGGAATTATTTTCATTATTATTGCAATTATTGCAGTTATAATATATAATTTACATCTATACTAATAAACAACTACAATAATAATGTAATAACAATAATAATAACAATAGTAACGTTTTTTTTTAATCATTATTTATATCATTATTTCAATTAATACGTTATTACTGTAATTATTTACTGTTATAATAATTATTTTTACAATTTTATTACCAGTAAAAATAATAATTTAAAGATAACAATAACAATAATAATATTAATAACAATATTATAACAATTAGTGTTATTTTAATTATAAATTATTATTATTATTATTGTTATTAATACAGTTATAATATATTTTTTGGCAATAATACTAATAATTAAAGTAATAATGATAATAAATAATAATAATAATAATGAAAAATAAAAAATAATAATAAATAATTTAAAAAGATAATAATAATAATAATAATGATGATAATAATAATGATAATGTAAAAATATTAATAATCATCAAATGTTATCTAAATTCTCTTTATTCTCACTTTTTTCATCATTATTGTCATGATTAATAGAATTCTGGTAATTATTCTCATTATTACCCTAATAATTGCCAGAATCATCAAATGAATGGAAAAAACGTCATTTTGGAGTCTACTCTCATAAGGCTATATTTCGCTAGATTTTGCCGCTTTTTCTACTTATGGGATTTTTTTCTTTTACCTTTTTTATATAAGGACACAATTCCTGTTATTATCATCATTATTATCATGATTATCATCATTATTATCGTTATCATCATCATTATCATCATTATCATCATCATTATCATCATTATTGCATTTAATATCATCATTATTGCAATTATTATCATTATTATTGCAATTATTGCAGTTATAATATATAATTTTACATCTATACTAATAACAACTACAATAATAATAGTAATAACCTAATAATAACAATAATAACGTTTTATAATCATTATTTATATCATTATTTCAATTAATATCGTTAATGCTGTAATTATTACTGTTATAAAAAATTATTTTTGCAATTATACTACTAGTAAAATAATAATAAAATGATAATAATAACAATAATAATATTAATAACAATATCATAACAATTAGTATTATTATAATTATACTTATTATTATTATTATTTTTTTTTTTACAGTTATAATATATTTTTTTGGGAATAAAACTAATAAAAATTAAAATAATAAAATACCTTTTAAAAATAAATAATAATAATAAAAAAAAAATAAAATATAATGATAATAATAATGATAATAGTAATAATTAATAATCATCAAATGTTATGCAAATTCTCTTTATTCTCACTTTTATCATCATTATTATCATGATTAATAGAATTCTGGTAATTATTATCATTATTACCCTAATAATTGCCATAATCATCAAATGAATGGAAAAAACGTCATTTTGGAGTCTACTCTCCATAGGCTTTATTTCGCTAGATTTTACCGCTTTTTCGACTTTGGGATTTTTTTTCTTTTACCTTTTTATATATATGACACAATTCCTTTTATTATCATCATTATTATCATGATATCATCATTATTATCGTTATCATCATATATCATCATTATCATCATCATTATCATCATTATTGCAATTATTATCATCATTATTTCAATTAATATCGTTATTACTGTAATTATTGCTGTTATAATAATTAATTTTACAATTTTACTACCAGTGAAAAAAATAATAATGATAATAATAACAATAAAAATATTGATAAAAATATTATAACAATTATTATTATTATAATCATACTTATTATTATTATTATTGTTATTATTACAGTTATAATATATTTTTTGGCAATAATACTAATAATTAAAGTAATAATATTAATAATAATAATAACAATAATGATGATAATAAGGATAATAATAATGATAATAGTAATAATATTAATAATCATCAAATGTTATCCAAATTCTCTTTATTCTCACTTTCATCAACCATTTTTGTGATGATTAATAGAATTTGGTAATTATTATCATTATTCCCCTAATAATTGCCAGAATCATCAAATGATTGGGAAAAAAACGTCAATTTTGGGTCTACTCTCAAAAGGCTATATTTCGCTAGATTTTGCCGCTTTTTCGACTTTTGGGTTTTTTTTATTTACCTTTTTATTATATATGGACACAATTCCTGTATTATCATCATATTATCATGATTTTTCATCATTATTATCGTTATCATCATCATTATCATCATTATCATCATTATCATCACCATTATCATCATTATTGCAATTATTATCATCATTATTGCAATTTATTATCATTATTATTGAAATATTGCAGTTAAAATATAAAATTTTTTAATCTATACTAATAACAACTACAATAATAATATAAATAACAATAATAATAACAATAATAACGTTTTAATAATCATTATTTATATCATTATTTCAATTAATATCGTTATTACTGAAATTTAAATTACTGTTATTATAATTATTTTTACAATTATACTACCAGTAAAAAATGATAATAATGATTATAATAACAATAATGATATTAATAACAATATTATAACATTTCGTTTTATTATAATTATACATATTATTATTATTATTGTTATTTTTACAGTTATAATATATTTTGCAATTATACTAAAAATTTAAAAGTAATTTAATAATAATAATAATAATAATAATAATAATAATAATAAGAATAATACTAAAAGTACTAATAATGATACTAATGATAATAATAATGATAATAGTAATAATATTAATATCATCAAATGTTATCCAAATTCTCTTTATTCTCACTTTTTTCATCATTATTGTCATGATTAATAGAATTCTGGTAAACATTATCATATTACCCTAATAATTGCAGAATCATCAAATGAATGGAAAAAACGTTATTTTGGAGTCTACTCTCAAAAGGCTATATTTCGTTAGATTTTGCGGCTTTTTCCACTTTGGGATCTTTTTCTTTTACCTTTTTTTTTTTATTTATTATGGACACAATTCCTGTTATTATCATCATTATTATCATGATTATCATCATTATTATCGTTATCATCATCATTATCATCATTATCATCATCATTATCATCATTTTTGAAATTTATTATCATCCTTATTGCAATTATTATCATTATTATTACAATTATTGCAGTTATAATATAAAATTTTTACATCTATACAAATAACAACTACAATAATAATAGTAATAGGAATAATAATAACAATAATAATGTTTTTAAATCCTTTATTATATCATTATTTCAATTAATATCGTTATTACTGTAATTATTACTGTTATAATAATCATTTTGCAATTATACTACCAGTAAAAATAATAATAATGATAATAATAACAATAATAATATTAATAACAATATTAAAAAAATTAGTTTTGTTATAATTATACTTATTATTATTATTATTGTAATTATTACAGTTATAATATTTTTTTTGGCAATAATACTAATAATTAAAATAATAATAATAATAAAATAATAATAATGATATAATGATAATAATAATGATAATAGTAATAATATTAATAATCATCAAATGTTACCCAAATTTCTCTTTATTCTCACTTTATCATCTTTATTTCATGATTGATAGAATTCTGGTAATTATTATCATTATTATCCTGATAATTGCCAGAATCATCAAATGAATGGAAAAAAACGTCATTTTGGAGTCTACTCTCAAAAGGCTATATTTCGCTAGATTTGCCGGTTTTTCGACTTTTGGATTTTTTTTTTTACCTTTTTATTATATATGACACAATTCCTTATTATCATCATTATCATGATTATCATCATTATTATCGTTATCATAATCATTATCATCATTATCATCATTATCATCATCATTATCATCATTATTTCAATTATTATCATCATTATTGCAATTATTATCATTATTATTGCAATTATTGCAGTTATAATATATAATTTTACATCTATACTAATAACAACTACAATAATAATAGTAATAACAATAATAATAACAATAATAACGTCTTCATAATCATTATTTATATCATTATTTCAATTAATATCGTTATTACTGTAATTATTACTGTTATAATAATTATTTTTACAATTATACTACCAGTAAAAATAATAATAATGATAATAAAAATAATAATAATATTAATAACAATATTATAACAATTAGTATTATTATAATTACACTTATTATTATTATTATTATTATTACAGTTATAATATATTTTTTGGAATAATACTAATAATTAAAGTAATAATAATAATAATAATAATAATAATAATAATAATAATAATAATAATAATAATAATAATAATAATAATAATAATAATAATAATAATGATAATAATGATAATAATGATAATAATAATGATAATAGTAATATATTATAAATCATCAAATGTTATCCAAATTCTCTTTATTCTCACTTTATTATCATTTTTGCCATGATGAATATATTCTGGTAAACAATATCATTATTACCCTAATAATTGTCAGAATCATCAAATGAATGGAAAAAACGTCATTTTGGAGTCTTCTCTCAAAAGTCTATATTTCGCTAGATTTTGCCGCTTTTTCGACTTTTAGGATTTTTTTTTCTTTTACCTTTTTTTTTATTATATATGGACACAGTTCCTGTTATTATCATCATTATTATCATGATTATCATCATTATTATCGTTATCATCATCATTATCATCATTATCATCATCATTATCATCATTATTGCAATTATTATCATCATTATTGCAATTATTATCATTATATTGCAATTATTGCAGTTATAATATATAATTTTACATCTATACTAATAACAACTACAGTAAAAATAATAATAATGATAATAATAACAATAATAATATAATAACAAATATATAACAATTAGTATTATTATAATTATACTTATATTATTATTATTGTTATTATTACAAGTTATAATATATTTTTGGCAATAATACTAATAATTAAAGTAATAATAATAATAATAATAATAATAATAATAATAATAATAATAATAATAATAATAATAATGATAATAATGATAATAATAATGATAATAGTAATAATATTAATAATCATCAAATGTTATCCAAAATTCTCTTTATTCTCAACTTTTATCATCATTATTGTCATGATTAATAGAATTTGGTAATCATTATCATTATTACCCTAATAATTTACAGAATCATCAAATGAATGGAAAAAAACGTCTTTTTGGTGTTTCTCTCAAAAGTCTATATTTCGCTAGATTTAGCCGCTTTTCGGCTTTTGGGAATTTTTTTTTTCTTTTTTTTATTATATATGGACACAATTCCTATTATTATCATCATTATTATCGTGATTTTCATCATTATTATCGTTATCATCATCATTATCATCATTATCATCATCATTATCATCATTTTTTGCAATCATTATCATCATTATTGCAATATTATCATTATTATTGCAATTATTGCAGTTATAATATAAAATTTTTACATCTATACTAATAACAAACTAAAATAATAATAGTAATAACAATAATATAACAATAATAACGTTTTCATAATCTTTATTTATATCATTATTTCAATAATATCGTTATTACTGCAATTTACTGTTATAATAATTATTTTTACAATTATACTACCAGTAAAATAATGATAATGATAAAAATAACAATAATAATATTAATAACAATATTATAACAATTAGTTTTATTATAATTAAAATTATTATTATTATTATTATTGTTATTAATACAGTTATAATATTTTTTTTGGCAATAATACTAATAATTAAAGTAATAAAATAATAATGATAATAATAATAACAATAATAATAATAATAAAATAATAATAATAATGATAGTAATGATAATAATAATGATGATAGTAAGATATTAATAATCATCAAATGTTATCCAAATTCTCTTTATTCTCACTTTATCATCATTATGTCATGATTAATAGAATTCTGGTAATTATTATCATTATTACCCTAAAAATTTGCAAGAATCATCAAATGAATGGAGAAAAACATCATTTTGGAGTCTACTCTCAAAAGGCTATTTTTCGTTTGATTTTGCCGCTTTTTCGATTTTTTTGGATTTTTTTTTCTTTTTCCTTTTTTTATTATATGGACACAATTCCTGTTATTATCATCATTATTATCATCATTATCATCATTTTTTATCCGTTATCATCATCATTATCATCATTATCATCATCATTATCATCATTATTTCAATTATTATCATCATTATTGCAATTATTATCATTATTTTTGAAAATTAGCAGTTATAATATATAATTTACATCTATACTAATAACAACTACAATAATACTAATAATTAAAGTAATAATAATATTGATAATAATAATAATAATAATAAAATATACTAAGAATGATAATAATGATGATGATAATTATAATGATAATTTTTAATAATATTAATAATCATCAAATGTTATCCAAATTCTCTTTATTCTCACTTTTTTTTCATCATTTATGTCATGATTAATGGGAATTCTGGTAATTATCATCATTATTACCCTAATATTTGCCAGAATCATCAAAGGGAATGGAAAAAAAAAACGTCATTTGGAGTCTACTCTCAAAAGGCTATATTTCGCTAGATTTTGCCGCTTTTTCGACTTTGGGATTTTTCTTTTACTTTTTTTTTAATTATATATGGACACAATTCCTGTTATTATCATCATATTATCATGATTATCATCATTATTATCGCTATCATCATCATTATCATCATCATATCATAATTTTATTGCAATTATTATCATCATTAATTTGCAATTATTATCATTATTATTGCAATTATTCCCTTTATTATATATAATTTTACATCTATACTAATAAACAACTACAATAATAATAGTAATAACAATAATAATAACAATAATAACGTTTTTATAATCATTATTTATATCATTATTTCAATTAATATCGTCATTACTGTTATTATTACAGTTATAATATATTTTTGGCAATAATACTAATAATTAAAGTAATAATAATATTAATAATAATATAATAATAATAATAATATAATAATAATAATAATAATGATAATAATGATAATAATAATGATAATAGTAATAATATTAATAATCATCAAATGTTATCCAAATTCTCTTTATTCTCACTTTTATCATCATTATTGTCATGATTAATAGAATTCTGGTAATTATTATCATTATTCTATATATTACCCTAATAATTGACAGAATCATCAAATGATGGAAAAAACGTCATTTTGGAGTCTTCTCTCAAAAGACTATATTTCGCTGGATTTTGCGGCTTTTTCGACTTTTGGGAATTTTTTTTCTTTTACCTTTTTTTTTATTATATATGGACACAATTTCTGTTATTATCATCATTATTATCATGATTATCATCATTATTATCGTTATCATCATCATTATCATCATTATCATCATTATCATCATCATTATCATCATTATTCCAATTATTATCATCATTATTGCAATTATTATCATTATTATTACAATTATTGCAGTTATAATATATAACTTTACATCTATACCAATAACAACTACAATAATAATAGTAATAGCAATAATAATATCAATAATAATGTTTTTATAATCATTATTTATATCATTATTTCAATTAATATCGTATTACTGTAATTATTACTGTTATAATAATTATTTTTACAATTATACTACCAGTAAAAATAATAATAATGATAATAATAACAATAATAATATTAATAACAATATTATAACAATTAGTATTATTATAATTATACTTATTATTATTATTATTATTGTTCTTAATACAGTTATAATATATTTTTTGGCAATAATACTAATAATGAAAGTAATAATAATAATAATAATAATAATAATAATAATAATAATAATAATAATAATAATAATAATAATAATAAAAATAATGATGGTAATGATTATAATAATGATAATAGTAATAATATTAATATCATCAAATGTTATCCAAATTCTCTTTATTCTCACTTTTATCATCATTATTGTCATGATTAATAGAATTATGGTAATTATTATCATTATTACCCTAATAATTGCAAGAATCATCAAATGATATGAAAAAACGTAATTTTCGAGTCTATTCTGAAAAGGCTATATTTCGCTAGATTTTGCCGTTTTTTTCGACTTTTGGGATTTTTTTTTCTTTTACCTTTTATTTTATTATATATGGACACAATTCCTGTTATTATCATCATTATTATCATGATTATCATCATTATCATCGTTATCATCATCATTATCATCATTATCATCATCATTATTGCAATTATTATCATCATTATTGCAATTATTATCATTATTATTGCAATTATTGCAGTTATAATATATATTTTACATCTATACTAATAAAACTACAATAATAATAGTAATAACAATAATAATAACAATAATAACGTTTTTATAATCATTTTTTATATCATTATTTCAATTAATATCGTTATTACTGTAATTATTACTGTTATAATAATTAGTTTTACAATTATACTACCAGTAAAAATAATAATAATGATAATATTAACAATAATAATATTAATAACAATATTATAACAATTAGTATTATTATAATTATACTTATTATTATTATTATTGTTATTATTACAGTTGTAATATATTTTTTGGCAATAATACTAATAATTAAAGTAATAATAATAATAATAATAATAATAATAATAATGATAATAATGATAATAATAATGATAATAGTAATAATATTAATAATCATCAAATGTTATCCAATTCTCTTTATTCTCACTTTTATCATCATATTGTCATGATTAATAGAATTCTGGTAATTATTATCATTACTACCCTAGTAATTGCCAGAATCATGAAATGAATGGAAAAAACGTCATTTTAGAGTCTATTCTCAAAAGGCTATATTTCGCTAAATTTTGCCGCTTTTTCGACTTTTGGGATTTTTTTCTTTTACCTTTTTTTTATTATATATGGACACAATTCATGTTATTATCATCATTATTATCATGATTATCATCATTATTTTCGTTATCATCATCATTATCATCATCATTATCATCATTATTGCCATTATTATCATCATTATTGCAGTATAATATAAAATTTTTACATCTATACAAATAACAACTACAATGATAATAGTAATAACAATAATAATAACAATAATAACGTTTTTATAATCATTATTTATATCATTATTTCAATTAATATCGTTATTACTGTAATTATTACTGTTATAAAAAATTATTTTTAAATTTCTACCAGTAAAAATAATAATAATTATAAAAATAACAATAAAAATATTAATAAAAAATATTATAACAATTAGTATTTTTTAAATTTATACTATTATTATTATTATTGTTATTATTACAATTATGATATTTTTGGCAATAATACTAATAATTAAAGTAATAATAATAATAATAATAATAAAATAATAATAATAATAATATAATAATAATAATAATAATAATGATAATAATGATAATAATGATGATAATAGTATTAAATTAATAATCATCAAATTTTACCCAAAATTCTCTTTATTCTCATTTTTATCATCTTTATTGTCATGATTAATAGAATTCTGGTAATTATTATCATTATTACCCAATAATTGCCAGAATCATCAAATGAATGGAGAAAACGTCATTTCGGGTTTACTCTCATAACGTTATTTTTTGCTAGATTATGCCGCTTTTCGACTTTTGGGATTTTTTTTCTTTTACCTTTTTCTATATATATGGACACAATTCATGTTATTATCATCATTTTTATCATGATTATCATCGTTATTATCGTTTATCATCATCATTATCATCATTATCATCATCATTATCATCATTTTTGCAATTATTATCATCATTATGCAATTATTATCATCATTATTCCCAGTTATAATATATTTATATCTATACTAATAACAGCTACAATAATAATAGTATAACAATAATAATAACAATAATAACGTTTTATGATCATTATATATATCATTATTACAATTAATATCGTTATTACTGTAATTATTACTGTTATAAAAATTTTATTTTTACAATTATACTACCATTAAAAAAAAAAAATAATAATAATAACAATAATAATATTAAAAAACAATATTATAACAATTAGCATTATTAAAATTTATACTTATTATTATTATTATTTTTGTTATTACAGTTATAATATTTTTTTTGGCAATAATACTAAATAATTAAAGAAATAATAATAATAATAATAATAATAATAATAATAATCTTAATAACAATAAAAATAATAATAATAATAATATTGATAATATGATAATAATAATGATAATAGTAATAATATTATAATCATCAAATGTTATCCAAATTCTCTTTATTCTCACTTTATCATCATTATTGTCATGATTAATAGAATTCTGGTAATTATTATCATTATTCCCCTAATAATTGCCAGAATCATCAAATGAATGGAAAAAAAACGTCATTTTGGAGTTACTCTCAAAAGGCTATTTTTCGCTAGATTTGCACGGTTTTTCGATTTTTGGGATTTTTTTTCTTTACCTTTTTTTAATATTTATGGACCCCAATTCCTGTTATTATCATCATTATAATCATGATTATCATCATTATTATCGTTATCATCATCATTATCATCATCATTATCATCATTATTGCAATTTTATCGTCATTATTGCAATTATTATCTTTATTATTATAAAATTTTTACATCTATACTAATAAAAACTACAAAAATAATAGTAATTCCAATAATAATAACAATAATAACCTGTTTATAATCATTATTTTTATCATTATTTCAATTAATATCGTTATTACGTAATTATTACTGTTATAATAATTATTTTTACAATTGTACAAACCAGTAAAAATATAATAATGATAATAATAACAATAATAATATTAATAACAATATTATAACAATTAGTATTATTAAAATTATACTTATTATTATTATTATAGTTATTATTACAGTTATAAAAATATTTTTGGCAATAAGCTAATAATTAAATTTAATAAAAATAATAATAATAATAATAAAATAATAATAATAATAAAAATTAATAAAAAATGATAATAATAATGATAATAATAATGGAAAATAGTAATAATATTAATAATCATCAAATGTTATCCAAATTCTCTTTATTCTCACTTTTATCATCATTATTGTCATGATTAATAAAAATTCTGGTAATTATTATCATTATTACCCTAATAATTGCCAGAATCTCAAATGAATGGAAAAAACGTCTTTTTGGGTTTACTCTCAAAGGTTAATATTTCGCTAAATTTTGCCGCTTTTTCGACTTTTGGGATTTTTTTTTTTTACCTTTTTTTTTTATTATATATGGACAAAATTTCCCTGTTATTATCATCATTTTATCATGATTATCATATCATTATCGTTATCATCATCATTATCATCATTATCATCATTATTCATCATCATTATCATCATTATTGCAATTATCATCATTATAGCAATTATTTTTCATTATTATTGCAATTATTGCATTTATAATATATAATTTTAAAATCTATACTAATAGCAACTACAATAATAATAGAAAAAAACAATAATAAAAATAATAATAACTTTTTCATAATCATTATTTAAAATCATTAATTCAATTAATATCGTTATTACTGTAATTATTACTGTTATAATAATTATTTTTACAATTATACTACCAGTAATAATAATAATAATGATAATAATAACAATAATAATATTAATAATAATATTATAAAATTAGTATTGTTATAATTATACATATTATTATTATTATTGTTATTATTACAGTTATAGTATATTTTTTGGCAATAATACTAATAATTAAAGTAATAATAATAATAATAATAATAATAATATTAATAATAATAATAATAATAATAATAATGATAATAATAATGATAATAGCAATAATATTAATAATCATCAAAGTTACCCAAAAATTATCTTATTCTCACTTTTATCATCATTCTTGTCCTGATGTAATAGAATTCTGGTAATTATTATCATTATTACCCTAGTAATTGCCAAAAATCATCATATGAGTGGAAAAAACGTCATTTTGGAGTCTACTCTCAAAAGGCTATATTTCGCTAGATTTTGCCGCTTTTTCGACTTTTGAGATTTTTTTTCTTTTACCTTTTTTTTTTAATTATATTGGACCCCAATTCCTGTTATTATCATCATTATTATCATGATTATCATCATATTATCGTTATCATCATCATTATCATCATTATCACATCATTATCATCATCATTACAATTATTATCATCATTATTGCAATATTATCATTATTATTGCAATTATTGCAGTTATAATTATAATTTTACATCTATACTAATAAAAAAACTACAAT
>NW_023661439.1:33034-35534 GCF_015228065.2 Penaeus monodon
TTTTAAATTGATATTTTCCCTTTTTGTTTTTAATTTTTATCATATGAAATTTTTTTTCATCATTATTATCTGATTAATCATTATTTTTATCACATTTCAATCATTATCATCATCATATCATCATTATGCAATATATCATATTATGCATTATTATCATTATTATTAAATATTGCAGTTGTAATATATGTTTTCATCTATACTAATAAAACTAAATAAAATAGTAAACAAATAATAAAAAAAATAACGTTTTAAATAATTTTATATCCTTATTTTAATTAATATCGTTATTACTGTAATTATTACTGTTATAATAATTATTTTTACAATTATACTACCAGTAAAAATAATAATAATAATAATAATAAAAATGATAATAATATAATAATATATAATAATAATAATATAATAATAATAAAAATTTAAAAATGATAACAATGATAATAACAATGATAATAGTAATAATTTTAAATAATCTCAAATGTTATCCAAATTCTCTTTATTCTCACTTTTATCATCATTATTGTCATGATTAATTGCCCTCAGCAGGTCAGGGGGAATGGTACCAGACTGCCAGATGGCAGTCAGGACTGTATGCAGGCCCCGAGCCATAGGTTCACCCATAGCCTTTAGCAGTTAAGCAGGTATATCACATATGCCTGCAGCTTTCCCACTCTTCAGCTTGGAAATCACCAGCCTAACCTCTGTTAGGGTAGGAGGTTCCTTGCTGATGGGTGGGTCTGGCACAGGCACTGCGACATCGCTTGCATAATAAAATATATTATATATATATATATAAAATATATATATATTATATAAATAAAATAATATATTATATTATATATATATAATATATATAATATATATATATATACATAAAATATGGTATATATATTAAATTATATATATATATTATATATATATATATAAAATATATATATATGTATGTATGTAATATATATACATATGTACACACACACCACATACACACACACACACACACACACACACGCACACACACACACTATATATTAAAATATATAAATATATATATATAATATATATATATATATATTATATATATATATATGGATATCAAATATATATAAAACATATATATAATATATAATATAATAAAATATATTATATATATATATATATTATATATATATTATATATATATAATGTATGTATATATTCATTTGTTGTATACATAATTTATATATGTATTTGTATATCTATCTATCTATCTTTCTATCTATCTATCATCTAACTATCTATATTTATGTTATTACTATATATATATATATATATTTTTATATAAATTATATTTTATTATATATTATATATATAATATATATAATTATAATAATATAATAAAAATAAAATAAAATATTATATATATATATAATATAATATTATTACAAAATATTTCATGTGTTATATATATAAAATATTATATTATTTATATATATATTTATCTATTATTAATTTATATATATATATATATATATTTATTTATTTATTTATTTTTTTATTTACAATTTGGGATATATACATTGTTTTTATATATATATATATATAATATTATATATATATTAATATATATTGTGTGTGTGGTTTGGGGTGTGTGTGTGTGTGTGTGTGTGTTGGTGTGTGTGTGTAGATATATATGTTATATGTACACCCACCCCACACACAACCCCACCACACACACCACACACAAAACACACACAACACACCACCACAACACACACACACAACACCCACACACACATATATATATAATAATATATTTTATTATATATATTATATATTATAATAATATATTTTATATATTTTAATTATTTTTTATAATTATAATTATTAAAATATTATACATATATATTTATAATATTATATATAATTTTATATATATAAAAATATAAAATATTAATAATATATTTTATTATTATTAATAATATATATACATATATATTTATATTATCTAATATATATTTATTATATATAATATTTTATTATTTTTATGAGTGTTGTGTGTGTGTTCATATCTATTCATTTTAAATCTATTATATATATATATATATTAATATATAAAAAATTTTGTATTATAATTATTTATTATATGTGTGTGTGTGGTGTGTGTTTTGTGTGTTTTTAGCCACTGGGGGGGAAGCGTCAAGTCAGTGCGGTCCCAAACCCTGAAAAATGGGGAATGATTACCTCAAAAGGTAACGCCGGGCACCTCCGGGAAAACTGGTGACACTACACGTATCACCCTAAACTCACAAAATGAAAACTACATTTCTCCTTGACCCCGGGGGCTCAAAAATAAATTACCGTTAAAAAAGAAAATACAGCCACCACAGACACAAACACCACACACACACACCCACACACACAACAACACCACACACCACACACACACACACTTTATATATAATTTATATATTAAAATATTATATATATATATATATATATATAATTTTATTATATATTTATG
>NW_023661439.1:48034-65294 GCF_015228065.2 Penaeus monodon
ATGACAATATGATGATAAAAGTGAGAATGAGAGAATTTGGATAACATTTGATGATTATTAATATTATTACTATTATCATAATACTATCATTATTATCATTATTATTATTATTATATTATTATTATTATTATTATTATTATTATTATTATTATCATTATATAATTAATTATTATTATTATTATTTTATTTACTTTACTTATTAGTATTATTGCCAAAAAATATATTATAAACTGTCATAATAACAATATATAATAATAAGTATAATTATAATAATACTAATGTTATAATATTGTTATTAACTATTATTATGTTATTATTATCATTATATTATTTTTTACTGGTAGTATAATTGTAAAAATAATTATTATAACAGTAATAATTACAGTAATAACGATATTAATTCAAATAATGATATAAATAATGATTATAAAAACGTTATTATTGTTATTATTATTGTTATTACTATTATCATTGTAGTTGTTATTAGTATAGATGTAAAATTATATATTATAACTGCAATATATGCAATAATAATGATAATAATTGCAATAATGATGATAATAATTGCAATAATGATGATAATGATGATGATAATGATGATATTGATGATGATAACGATAAAAATGATGATAATCATGATAATAATGATGATAATAACAGGAATTGTGTCCATATATAATAAAAAAAAGTTAAAAGAAAAAAAATCCCAAAAGTCGAAAAAGCGGCAAAATTTAGCGAAATATAACCTTTTGAGACTAAACTCCAAAATGACGTTTTTTCCATTCATTTGATGATTCTGGCAATTATTAGGGTAATAATGATAATAATTACCAGAATTCTATTAATCATGACAATAATGATGATAAAAGTGAGAATAAAGAGAATTTGGATAACATTTGATGATTATTAATATTATTAATATTATCATTATTATTATCATTATTATCATTATTATTATTATTATTATTATTATTATTATTATTATTATTATTATTATTATTATTATTATTATTACTTTAATTATTAGTATTATTGCCAAAAAATATAATATAACTGTAATAATAACAATAATAATAATAATAAGTGTAATTATAATAATACTAATTGTTATAATATTGTTATTAATATATTATTGTTATTATTATCATTATTATTATTTTTACTGGTAGTATAATTGTAAAAATAATTATTACAACAATAATAATTACAGTAATAACGATATTAATTGAAATAATGATATAAATAATGATTATAAAAACGTTATTATTGTTATTATTATTGTTATTACTATTATTGTAGTTGTTATATATAATTAAATTTATATTTTAAATAATAATGATGATAATCATGATAATAATGATGATAATAACAGGAATTGTGTCCATATATAATTAAAAAAAAAAGGTAAAAGAAAAAAAATCTCAAAAGTCGAAAAAGCGGCAAAATCTAGCGAAATATAGCCTTTTGAGAGTAGACTCCAAAATGACGTTTTTTCCACTCATATGATGATTCTGGCAATTACTAGGGTAATAATGATAATAATTACCAGAATTCTATTAATCATGACAATAATGATGATAAAAGTGAGAATAAAGATAATTTGGATAACATTTGATGATTATTAATATTATTCTATTATTATTATTATTATTATTATTAATATTATTATTATTATTATTATTATTATTACTTTAATTATTAGTATTATTGCCAAAAAATATACTATAACTGTAATAATAACAATAATAATAATAATATGTATAATTATAACAATACTAA
This sequence comes from Penaeus monodon, assembly GCF_015228065.2. Taxonomy (NCBI): domain Eukaryota; kingdom Metazoa; phylum Arthropoda; class Malacostraca; order Decapoda; family Penaeidae; genus Penaeus; species Penaeus monodon. The sequence goes on from NW_023661439.1 coordinate 49,814, forward strand.
TTTTTATAATATTATTATTAATATTATTATTGTTATTATTATCATTATTATTATTATTACTGGTAGTATAATTGTAAAAATAATTATTATAACAGTAATAATTACAGTAATAACGATATTAATTGAATTAATGATATAAATAATGATTATGAAAACGTTATTATTATTTTTATTATTGTTATTTCTATTATTATTGTAGTTGCTATTAGTATAGATGTAAAATTATATATTATAACTGCAATAATTGCAATAATAATGATAATAATTGCTATAATGATGATAATTGCAATAATGATGATAATGATGATGATAATGATGATAATGATGATAATGATGATGATAACGATAATGATGATGATAATCATGATAAAAATGATGATAATAACAGGAATTGTGTCCATATATAATAAAAAAAAAAAGGTAAAAGAAAAAAAATCCCAAAAGTCGAAAAAGCGGCAAAATTTAGCGAAATATAACCTTTTGAGAGTAAACTCCAAAATGACGTTTTTTCCATTCATTTGATGATTCTGGCAATTATTAGGGTAATAATGATAATAATTACCAGAATTCTATTAATCATGACAATAATGATGATAAAAGTGAGAATAAAGAGAATTTGGATAACATTTGATGATTATTAATATTATTACTATTTTCATTATTATTATCATTATTATTATCATTATTATTATTATTATTATTATTATTATTATTATTATTATTATTATTATTTTTATTATTATTATTATTATTATTATTACTTTAATTATTAGCATTATTGCCAAAAAATATATTATAACTGTAATAATAACAATAATAATAATAATAAGTATAATTTTAATAATACTAATTGTTATAATATTGTTATTAAATTATTATTGTTATTATTATCATTATTATTATTTTTACTGGTAGTACAATTGTAAAAATAATTATTATAACAGTAATAATTACAGTAATAACGATATTAATTGAAATAATGATAAAAATAATGATTATAAACAGGTTATTATTGTTATTATTATTGGAATTACTATTATTTTTGTAGTTGTTATTAGTATAGATGTAAAATTATATAATAATAATGATAATAATTGCAATAATGACGATAATAATTGCAATAATGATGATAATGATGATGATAATGATGATGATAACGATAATAATGATGATAATCATGATTATAATGATGATAATAACAGGAATTGTGTCCATAAATATTAAAAAAAGGTAAAAGAAAAAAAATCCCAAAAGTCGAAAAACCGTGCAAATCTAGCGAAATATAGCCTTTTGAGAGTAGACTCCAAAATGACGTTTTTTTTCCATTCATTTGATGATTCTGGCAATTATTAGGGTAATAATGATAATAATTACCAGAATTCTATTAATCATGACAATAATGATGATAAAAGTGAGAATAAAGAGAATTTGATGATTACTAATATTATTATTATTTTATTATTATATGTTATTAAATTTATTATTATATTATTATTATTTTATTTTATTACTTTAATTATTAGTTTATTGCCAAAAATATATGATATAACTGTAATAACAACAAATAATAATAAAAAAGTATAATTATAATAATCTAATTGTATAATATTTTGTAATATTTATTGTTATAATATTATATATTTTTTTTTTAATGGTAGTTAATTGTAAAAATAATTATTATAACAGTAATAAATTACAGATAATAACGTTATTAATTTGTAATAATTGATATATATTAATGATCATAAAAACGTTATATTGTTATTATTATTGTTAATACTATTATTAATTGTACTGTTATTAGTATAGATATAAATTATATTATAACTGCAATAATGATATAATTAATTGCAATAATGATTATAATAATTGCAATAATGATGATAATGATGATGATAATGATGATAATGATGATGATAACGATAATAACGATGATAATCATGATAATAATGATGATAATAACATGAATTGTGTCCATATATAATAGAAAAAAGGTAAAAGAAAAAAATCCCAAAAGTCGAAAAGCGGCATAATCTAGCAAAATATAACGTTATGAGAGTAAACCCGAAATAAGATTTTCTCATTCATTGATGATTCTGGCAATTATTAGGGTAATAATGATAATAATTACCAGAATTCTATTAATCATGACAATAATGATGATAAAAGTGAGAATAAAGAGAATTTGGATAACATTTGATGATTATTAATTTTAATACTATTATCATTATTATTATCATTATTATCATTATTATTATTATTATTATTATAATTATTATTATTATTATTATTATTATTATTATTATTATTATTACTTTAATTATTAGTATTATTGCCAAAAAATATATCATAATTGTAATAATAACAATAATAATAATAATAAGTATAATTATAATAATACTAATTGTTATAATATTGTTATTAATATTATTATTGTTATTATTATCATTATTATTATTTTTACTGGTAGAATAATTGTAAAAATAATTATTATAACAGTAATAATTACAGTAATAACGATATTAATTGAAATAATGATATAAATAATGATTATAAAAACGTTATTATTGTTATTATTATTGTTATTACTATTATCATTGTAGTTGTTATTAGTATAGATGTAAAATTATATATTATAACTGCAATAATTGCAATAATAATGATAATATTTGCAATAATGATGATAATAATGGCAATAATGATGATAATGATGATGATAATGATGATGATAACGAAAATAATGATGATAATCATGATAATAATGATGATAATAACATGAATTGTGTCCATATATAATAAAAAAAAAGGTAAAAGAAAAAAAAATCCCAAAATTCGAAAAAGCGGCGAAGTCTAGCGAAATATAGCCTTTTGAGAGTAGACTCCAAAATGACGTTTTTTTCCATTCATTTGATGATTCTGGCAATTATTAGGGTAATAATGATAATAATTACCAGAATTCAATTAATCATGACAATAATGATGATAAAAGTGAGAATGAAGAGAATTTGGATAACATTTGATGATTATTAATATTATTATATTATCTTATTATTATCATTATTATTATTATTATTATTATTATTATTATTATTATTATTATTATATTATTATTATTACTTTAATTATTAGTATTATTGCTAAAAAATATATTATAACTGTAATAATAACAATAATAATAATAATAAGTATAATTATAATAATACTAATTGTTATAATATTGTTATTAATATTATTATTGTTAATATTATCATTATTATTATTTTTACTGGTAGTATAATTGTAAAAATAATTATTATAGCTGCAATAATTGCAATAATAATGATAATAATTGCAATAATGATGATAATAATTGCAATAATGATGATAATGATGATAATGATGATGATAACGATAATAATGATGAAAATCATGATAATAATGATGATAATAACAGGAATTGTGTCCATATATAATAAAAAAAAAGGTAAAAGAAAAAAAATCCCAAAAGTCGAAACAGCGGCAAAATTTAGCGAAATATAGCCTTTTGAGAATAGACTCCAAAATGACGTTTTTTCCATTCATTTGATGATTCTGGCAATTACTAGGGTAGTAATGATAATAATTACCAGAATTCTATTAATCATGACAATAATGATGATAAAAGTGAGAATAAAGAGAATTTGGATAACATTTGATGATTATTAATATTATTACTATTATCATTATTATTATCATTATTATCATTATTATTATTATTATTATTATTATTATTATTATTATCATTATTATTATTATTATTATTATTATTATTATTACTTTAATTATTAGTATTATTGCCAAAAAATATATTACAACTGTAATAATAACAATAATAATAATAATAAGTATAATTATAATAATACTAATTGTTATAATATTGTTATTAATATTATTATTGTTATTTATCTTATTATTATTTTTCGGTAGTATAATTTAAAATAATTTTATAACATAATAATGATAATAATTGCAATAATGATGATAATAATTGCAATAATGATGATGATAATGATGATAATGATGATGATAACGATGATAATGATGATAATCATGATAATAATGATGATAATAACAGGAATTGTGTCCATATATAATAAAATAAAAGGTAAAAGAAAAAAAAATCCCAAAAGTCGAAAAAAACGGCAAAATCTAGCGAAATATAGCCTTTTCAGAATAGACTCCAAAATGACGTTTTTTCCATTCATTTGATGATTCTTGCAATTATTAGGGTAATAATGATAATAATTACCAGAATTCTATTAATCATGACAATAATGATGATAAAAGTGAGAATAAAGAGAATTTGGATAACATTTGATGATTATTATTATTATTATTATTATTATTATTATTATTATTATTATTATTATTATTATTACTTTCATTATTAGTATTATTGCCAAAAAATATATTATAAACTGTATTAAGAACAATAATAATAATAATAATAAGTATAATTATAATAATACTAATTGTTATAATATTATTATTGATATTATTATTGCTATTACTATTATTATTGTAGTTGTTATTGGTATAGATGTAAAGTTATATATTATAACTGCAATAATTGTAATAATAATGATAATAATTGCAATAATGATGATAATAATTGCAATAATGATGATAATGATGATGATAATGATGATAATGATGATAATGATGATGATAACGATAATAATGATGATAATCATGATAATAATGATGATAATAACAGGAATTGTGTCCATATATAATAAAAAAAAAGGTAAAAGAAAAAAAATCCCAAAAGTCGAAAAAGCCGCAAAATCTAGCGAAATATAGTCTTTTGAGAGAAGACTCCAAAATGACGTTTTTTCCATTCATTTGATGATTCTGGCAATTATTAGGGTAATAATGATAATAATTACCAGAATTCTATTAATCATGACAATAATGATGATAAAAGTGAGAATAAAGAGAATTTGGATAACATTTGATGATTATTAATATTATTACTATTATCATTATTATTATCATTATTATCATTATTATTATTATTATTATTATTATTATTATTATTATTATTATTATTATTATTATTATTACTTTAATTATTAGTATTATTGCCAAAAAATATATTATAACAGTAATAATTACAGTAATGACGATATTAATTGAAATAATGATATAAATAATGATTATAAAAACGTTATTATTGTTATTATTATTGTTATTACTATTATTATTGTAGTTTTTATTAGTATAGATGTAAAATTATATATTATAACTGCAATAATTGCAATAATAATGATAATAATTGCAATAATGATGATAATAATTGCAATAATTATGATAATGATGATGATAATGATGATGATAACGATAATAATGATGATAATCATGATAATAATGATGATAATAACAGGAATTGTGTCCATATATAATTAAAAAAAAGGTAAAAGAAAAAATCCCAAAGTCGAAAAAGCGGCAAAATCTAGCGAAATATAGCCTTTTGAGAGTAGACTCCAAAATGACGTTTTTTTTCCATTCATTTGATGATTCTGGCAAATATTAGGGTAATAATGATGATAATTACCAGAATTCTATTAATCATGACAATAATGATGATAAAAGTGAGAATAAAGAGAATTTGGATAACATTTGATGATTATTATTATTATTATTATTATTATTATTATTATTATTATTATCATTATTATTATTACTTTAATTATTAGTATTATTGTAGTTGTTATTAGTATAGATGTAAAATTATATATTATAACTGCAATAATTGCAATAATGATGATAATAATTGAAATAATGATGATAATGATGATGATAATGATGATAATGATGATGATAACGATAATAATGATGATAATGATGATAATAATGATGATAATAACAGGAATTGTGTCCATATATAATAAAAAAAGGAAAAAGAAAAAAAAAATCCAAAAAAGTCGAAAAAGCGGCAAAATCAAGCGAAATATAGCCTTTTGAGAGTAGACTCCAAAATGATGTTTTCTCCATTCATTTGATGATTCTTGCAATTATTAGGGTAATAATGATAATAATTACCAGAATTCTATTAATCATGACAATAATGATGATAAAAGTGAGAATAAAGAGAATTTGGATAACATTTGATGATTATTAATATCATTACTATCATCATTATTATTATCATTACTATCATTATTATTATTATTATTATTATTATTATTATTGTTATTATTATTATCATTATTATTATTATTACTTTAATTATTAGTATTATTGCCAAAAAATATATTATAACTGTATTAATAACAATAATAATAATAATAATAAGTATAATTATAATAATACTAATTGTTATAATATTGTTATTAATATTATTATTGTTATTATTATCATTATTATTATTTTTACTGGTAGTATAATTGTAAAAATAATTATTATAACAGTAATAATTGCAGTAATAACGATATTAATTGAAATAATGATATAAATAATGATTATGAAAACGTTATTATTGTTATTATTATTGTTATTACTATTATTATTGTAGTTGTTATTAGTATAGATGTAAAATTATATATTATAACTGCAATAATTGCAATAATAATGATAATAATTGCAATAATGATGATAATGATTGCAATAATGATGATAATGATGATGATAATGATGATAATGATGATGATAACGATAATAATGATGAAAATCACGATAATAATGATGATAATAATAGGAATTGTGTCCATATATAATAAAAAAAGGTAAAAGAAAAAAATTCCCAAAAGCCGAAAAAGCGGCTAAATCTAGCGAAATATAGACGTTTGAGAGAAGACACCAAAATGACGTTTTTTCCATTCATTTGATGATTCTGTAAATTATTAGGGTAATAATGATAATGATTACCAGAATTCTATTAATCATGACAATAATGATGATAAAAGTGAGAATAAAGAGAATTTGGATAACATTTGATGATTATTAATATTATTACTATTATCATTATTATTATCATTATTATCATTATTATTATTATTATTATTATTATTATTATTATTATTATTATTGTTATTAATATTATTATTGTTATTATTATCATTATTATTATTTTTACTGGTAGTATAATTGTAAAAATAATTATTATAACAGTAATAATTACAGTAATAACGATATTAATTGAAATAATGATATAAATAATGATTATAAAAACGTTATTATTGTTATTATTATTGTTATTACTATTATTATTGTAGTTGTTATTAGTATAGATGTAAAATTATATATTATAACTGCAATAATTGCAATAATAATGATAATAATTGCAATAATGATGATAATAATTGCAATAATGATGATAATGATGATGATAATGATGATAATGATGATGATAACGATAATAATGATGATAATCATGATAATAATGATGATAATAACAGGAATTTGTGTCCATATATAATAAAAAAAAAGGTAAAAGAAAAAAAAATCCTAAAAGTCGAAAAAGCGGCAAAATCTAGCGAAATATAGACTTTTGAGAGAAGACTCCAAAATGACGTTTTTTCCATTCATTTGATGATTCTGACAATTATTAGGGTAATAATGATAATGATTACCAGAATTCTATTAATCATGACAATAATGATGATAAAAGTGAGAATAAAGAGAATTTGGATAACATTTGATGATTATTAATATTATTACTATTATCATTATTATTATCATTATTATCATTATTATCATTATTATTATTATTATTATTATTATTATTATTATTATATTATTATTACTTTAATTATTAGTATTATTACCAAAAAATATATTATAACTGTAATAATAATAATAATAATAATAAGTGTAATTATAATAATACTAATTGTTATAATATTGTTATTAATATTATTATTATTTTTATTATCATTATTATTATTTTTACTGGTAGTATAATTGTAAAAATAATTATTATAACAGTAATAATTACAGTAATAACGATATTAATTGAAATAATGATATAAATAATGATTATGAAACGTTATTATTGTTATTATTATTGTTATTACTATTATTATTGTAGTTGTTATTAGTATAGATGTAAAATTATATATTATAACTGCAATAATTGCAATAATAATGATAATAATTGCAATAATGATGATAATAATTGAAATAATGATGATAATGATGATGATAATGATGATAATGATGATAATGATTATGATAACGATAATAATGATGATAATCATGATAATGATGATAATAACAGGAATTGTGTCCATATATAATAAAAAGGTAAAAGAAAAAAAATCCCAAAAGTCGAAAAACCGGCAAAATCTAGCGAAATATAGCCTTTTGAGAGTAGACTCCAAAATGACGTTTTTTCCATTCATTTGATGATTCTGGCAATTATCAGGATAATAATGATAATAATTACCAGAATTCTATCAATCATGAAAATAATGATGATAAAAGTGAGAATAAAGAGAATTTGGATAACATTTGATGATTATTAATATTATTACTATTATCATTATTATTATCATTATTATATTATTATTATTATTATTATTATTATATTATTATTATTATTATTATTATTATTATTATTATTATTATTACTTTAATTATTAGTATTATTGCCAAAAAATATATTATAACTGTAATAATTACAATAATAATAATAATAAGTATAATTATAACAATACTAATTGTTATAATATTGTTATTAATATTATTATTGTTATTATTATCATTATTATTATTTTTACTGGTAGTATAATTGCAAAAATGATTATTATAACAGTAATAATTACAGTAATAACGATATTAATTGAAATAATGATATAAATAAGGATTATAAAAACATTATTATTGTTATTATTATTCCTATTACTATTATTATTGTAGTTGTTATTTGTATAGATGTAAAATTATATATTATAACTGCAATAATTGTAATAATAATGATAATAATTGCAATAAGGATGATAATAATTGCAATAATGATGATAATGATGATGATAATGATGATAATGATGATGATAACGATAATAATGATGATAATCATGATAATAATGATGATAATAACAGGAATTGTGTCCATATATAATAATAAAAAAAAGGTAAAAGAAAAAAGATCCCAAAAGTGGAAAAAGCCGCAAAATCTAGCGAAATATAGCCTTTTGAGAGTAGACTCCAAAATAACGTTTTTTCCATTCATTTGATGATTCTGCAATTATTAGGGTAATAATGATAATGTTTACCAGAATTCTATTAATCATGACAATAATGATGAAAAAAAGTGAGAATAAAGAGAATTTGGATAACATTTGATGATTATTAATATTATTACTATTATCATTATTATTATTATTATTATTATTATTATTATTATTATTATTATTATTATTATTATTATTATTACTTTAATTATTAGTATTATTGCCAAAAAATATATTATAATAATAATAATAATAGTATAATTATAATAATACTAATTGTTATAATATTGTTATTATATTATTATTGTTATTATTATCATTATTATTATTTTTACTGGTAGTATAATTGTAAAAATAATTATTATAACTGCAATAATTGCAATAATAATGATAATAATTGCAATAATGATGATAATAATTGCAATAATGATGATAATGATGATGATAATGATGATAATGATGATGATAACGATAATAATGATGATAATCATGATAATAATGATGATAATAAAAGGAATTGTGTCCATATATAATAAAAAAGGTAAAAGAAAAAAAATCCCAAAAGTCGAAAAAGCGGTAAAATCTAGCGAAATAAAGCCTATGGAGAGTAGACTCCAAAATGACGTTTTTTCCATTCATTTGATGATTATGGCAATTATTAGGGTAATAATGATAATAATTACCAGAATTCTATTAATCATGATAATAATGATGATAAAAGTGAGAATAAAGAGAATTTGCATAACATTTGATGATTATTAATATTATTACTATTATCATTATTATTATCATTATTATTATTATTTTTTTTTTATTATTATTATTATTATTATTATTATTATTTCTTTAATTATTAGTATTATTGCCAAAAAATATATTATAACTGTAATAGTAACAATAATAATAATAATAAGTATAATTATAATAATACTAATTGTTATAATATTGTTATTAATATTATTATTGTTATTATTATCATTATTATTATTTTTACTGGTAGTATAATTGTAAAAATAATTATTATAACAGTAATAATTACAGTAATAACGATATTAATTGAAATAATGATATAAATAATGATTATAAAAACGTTATTACTATTATTATTGTAGTTGTTATTAGTATAGATGTAAAATCATATATTATAACTGCAATAATTGCAATAATGATGATAATAATTGCAATAATGTTGATAATGATGATGATAATGATGATAATGATGATAATGATGATGATAACGATAATAATGATGATAATCATGATAATAATGATGATAATAACAAGAATTGTGTCCATATATAATAAAAAAAAATAAAAGAAAAAAAATCCCAAAAGCCGAAAAAGCGGCTAAATCTAGCGAAATATAGCCTTTTGAAAATTGACTCCAAATGACGTTTTTTCCATTCATTTGATGATTCTGGCAATTATTAGGGTAATAATGATAATAATTACCAGAATTCTATTAATCATGACAATAATGATGATAAAAGTGAGAATAAAGAGAATTTGGATAACATTTGATGATTATTAATATTATTACTATTACATTTATTATCATTATTATCATTATTATTACTATTATTATTATTATTATTGTTATTAATATTATTATTGTTATTATTATCATTATTATTATTTTTACTGGTAGTATAATTGCAAAAATAATTATTATAACAGTAATAATTACAGCAATAACGATATTAATTGAAATAATGATATAAATAATGATTATAAAAACGTTATTATTGTTATTATTATTGTTATTACTATTTATTGTAGTTTTTATAGTATAGATGTAAAATTATATATTATAACTGCAATAATTGCAATAATAATGATAATAATTGCAATAATGATGATAATAATTGCAATAATGATGATAATGATGATGATAATGATGATAATGATGATGATAACGATAATAATGATGATAATCATGATAATAATGATGATAATAACAGGAATTGTGTCCATATTATAAAAAAAGGGTAAAAAAAAAAACATCCATAAGTGAAAAAGCGGCAAAACTAGCGAAATATAGCCTTAGAGAGTAGACTCCAAAATGACGTTTTTTTCCTTATTCATATGATGATGCTGGCAATTTTAGGGTCATAATGAGAATAATTACAGAATTCTATAATCATGACAATTAATGAATTATAAAAGTGAGATAAGAGATTTAGATAACATTTGATGATTATTATATTATTACTATTATCATTATTATTAGCATCATTATTATTATTTTATTATCATTATTTATTATTATTATTTATTATTATTATTATCATTATTTATTATTATTATTATTAGATCATATTACTTTAATTATTTAGTATTATTGCCAAAAAATAGTATTATAACTGTATTAATACAATCTATAATAATAGTATAATTATAATAACACTAATGGTTGTGATTTGGTTATTAAATATTATTAGTGTTATTGTTATCATTATGATTATTTTTACTTGGGGGGGGGGGTGAAATATATAATTGTAAAAATAATTATTATAACAGTAATAATTACAGTACTACGATATTAATTGATATGATATAATAATGAGTATAAAAGGGGGGAGGTTACTATTGTTATATTATTGTTTTACTATTTATTATTGTAGTTTTATTAGTATATGATGTTAAATTATTATTATAACTGCCAATAATTGGCATAATAATGATATAATTGCAAATAAGGATGATATAATTTGCCAATAATGATGATACTGATGATGATAATGATATAATGATGATAATATAGATGATAACGATATATGATGAAATCATGATAATGGTGGTGCGTCACGTGCATGGTGATGTGAAGCGTGGTGTGTTAGCCTAGATATTGTTAAGTGCTTGCATGCCTTCTCGCTGCAGCTTCCACCCCTGGCTAGCCCAGTGCGAAAAAGGGAGCAGTTTCGCGCATAAGTCTCCCCTCAAGGTCACAGGCCTCTCCATCATTAAGACCTTCTGCAGTGCCTCCTCGTGGCCACCCATGGGTAACTGGGTACCTTGCGGTCCCCAGGCTAATCTGTGGGGGGATCTCGGAGCAGCAGGAGGCCCCAGAGGTACCGCGTATGGCCCACGCGGCGTATGGACACGCTCTGGCTTCGTACAACTCCTGCCCCTACCACCCTGGGGTATGGGGCGCTCGGTGGAGGTGGACCTTGCCAGTCCCTCCTCCCCCCAGAATGACCCTCTGGCAACGATCTTTTAAAATAATGGAAATGCTGGGGGAGGGGTTTGTCCCTCCCACCCATCAAGTAAGGCGGGCTGTGGGTCCCGCTGGGAAGGGCAAATGTCGGGGTGAAGGATTGGACCGAGAGTTACTCATCCCGCCTGCGCCCCGGCAGGCGCCACCCACCATGAAGTCTTGTGGGGGAAAGCCCCGGGAACCCACAGTGGATAGGCGGTCCCACAGCCTCCGCCCCCCTTTATCTGGGCTGTGTTGGTGGGTGCGGCAGAGGTGGCGTGCACCCGGAGTGACCACTCGACCCCCGAGGCTTCACCTCAGCGTGTCTTTCGCGGTAGGCGCTTGGAAACATCCGGTCCTTGCCGGCAGGATGAGCGGTTACTCTGCTATCGCGGGAATTGAAGCGACGGGAGTTGAGGTGGCTGCACTCTCAGAGGTGAGAAAACCTGTATCGGCAGCACGATCAGTGTGGGTGGGTTACCCCTACTCTGGTCGGGCCGCAGCGATGGTCACCACCTCCAGGTGTGCCATAGCCTCTCCAGTCGACTTCAGCCTGCGGTGGTCCGAGGTGACACCGGTTGATGAGCGTAATAAATGGCATTGAGACTGAAGCATGCTTTTGGCTTCATGTCTCTTATTGCTGTATACGCTCCTACCGATGTAATAAAACCGATGTGAACGGAGGCGTTTCTACGCCAAACTCTGCATCTGTTCAGATGATTTGCCCCCGGCGAGACTTCGCATTGTTCTGGCGATTTCAATGGCGGTATCCGTGCTTGTGACCGAGCTGGCTACGAGATGTCTGTCGGCCCCCATGGCTCGGGAGCTGATACCCAGCAGCGAGAATATCGCTCCTTCTCCGGATCTTTGCTAGGTCCCAGAAAATGAGGATCTCTTCTCCTGTACCAGCGCTCCAACTCGCCTCGGCTGGACTTGGTACAAGCGATACGGGTACAGTGGCCAAGGAGATCGCCACATTCTTGTCAGCACGTGATGGAGGATCCTCCAGAACTGCAGGGTTTACCGGAGTGCTGAGTTCTGTGGCACCGGACCATAGCTTGTTGTGGCTACACCTGCGGGTCCACTTCAAAACTCCCCGTCCCTCCAGTGCACCCTAAGGTGTTTTTCCACTTGGACAGACTAAGGGAGGAGGAGTGTGCCGTTGGTTTCGTCCCCACTGCAGTCTCTGACCGATTCACAGAAACCAGCAACCTGACGGATCAGTTGCTCTGTGGGAGTCCTTCAAGCGCGTAATACTCAAAAGCAGCTCAGGAGTCCATTGGCGTAACGCCCCATGACAGCGCAGAATACCATATCTCCCTGGAGACATTAGAGGCCACTGAAGCGTGTCGCAAGGCTCGCTGAATGGGAATCAAGTCCTTGGCGTCGTTCCATGGTGCGAGGCCGGACACTCTGAGAAGGGGACAAACAGTTGCATCAGAATCTTGCTGAGAGGTCGAAGCCATTTCTTGGGTAATGACCTTGCGCCCTGCATCCAATCCCTGCAAAACCTGAACCCTAAGCCCTCACCTCACGATGACTGCAGTCGACTCAGCGTGATGGACGGAATCATGTTTCTCAGATCAGTTGGGGTTCGTGAACGTTGGGCTGAGTATTTTGACGTTGTACCAGTGGATCCTCCAACAGTTAGCTTTGGATGCAAGGCGAGTCTCAGTGCCTTGCCGGACCCACCCTCAGCGAAGAACTCCTACCCTAACAAGGTAGGCTGGCGATTTTCCAAGCTGAAGATTGGGAAGCTGCAGGCATATGTGATATCCCTGCTGAACGGCTAAAGGCTGGGGTAACCTATGGCTCGGGGCCTGCATACAGTCCTGACTGCCATTTGGCAGTCTGGTACCATTCCCCCTGACCTGCTGAGGGGCGTGGTCATCCCTCTCTGGAAGGGGAAAGGGGATCGATGGGACTGTAGCAACTACCGTGGCATTACACTGCTCAGCATACCAGGCAAGGTTCTCGCTCACATTCTTCTGAAACGGATCCGCAACCACCTACTGAGGCACCAGAGACCGGAGCAGTCTGGATTTACTCCTGGCAAGTCCACAATAGACCGTATACTAGCGCTTCGAGTAATTGTGGAACGCCGTCGTGAGTTTGGTCGTGGGTTGCTTGCAGCCTACATCGACCTCAAGAAGGCGTTTGACTCGGTGCATCGGGAATCGCTATGGGAGATCCTGAGGCTCAGGGGAATTCCGACACAGATTATTGGCCTGATAGCAAGCCTCTATACTGGTACTGAAAGTGCTGTAAAGTGTGGTGGGGGTATGTCGAACTTCTTCCCTGTTAATTCAGGGGTGGGGCAAGGCTGTGTCCTTGCACCCACACTTTTCAACACTTGTATGGACTGGATAATGGGCAGAGCTACTAGCCAAAGTCAGTGCGGAGCAACACTAGGCAATATTAAGGTCTCGGACCTTGACTTTGCCGACGATGTTGCCATCCTATCTGAGTCCTTGGAGTCACTTGTGGCGGCTCTTGATGCATTTAGCAATGAGGCGAAGCCCCTAGGCTAGAGGTCTCCTGGACCAAGACCAAGATTCAGGACTTTGGGGGCCTGTTAGGGGAACCCGTTCAGTCGATCCATGCTTGCGGCGAGGACGTTGAAGTCACAGAAAGTTTTACATACCTTGGTAGCTAGTCCATATCTCTGGGTTGTCAGACAGGAAGTCAGTAGACGGATTGGTCTGGCAACAGGAGCCATGAACTCGATCAACAAGAGCGTTTGGAGATGTCGGTACCTAGCAGAAGGACCAAGCTGCGTGTCTTCAAGGCCTTGATACTTCCAGTTTGCTCTATGGAAGCGAAACCTGGACGCTATCCAGTGCCTTGGAGTCTCGCCTTGATGCCTTTTGTAACAAGTCCCTTCGCCGGATCATGGGGTACAGTTGGCAGGACCACGTGTCAACCGGCGGTTACACCTGAGACTGGCATGGGACCTGTTACTTGCATAATCCGGGATCGCCAACTCAGGCATATGGCACCTAGCTCGTCCCTTGGAGGGCCCCTTTCCACAGGTTGTCTCTCTCCCGAGACAACCTGGGGGGAACCTTGAGCCCTGGAGTCACTTGGGCGC
>NW_023661439.1:65394-107894 GCF_015228065.2 Penaeus monodon
TTGTTATTTTTACAGTTATAATATTTTTTGGCAATAATCAATTTAAAATAAAATAATAAATAATAATAATAATAATAATAATAATATTAATAATAATAATAGTAACAACAACAACATAATAAATAAATCATAATAATAAAACAATAAAAATAAAAAATAAAATAATAATAAAGATAAAATAATGATAAAAATAAAGATAATAGTAATATATAAAAATCTCAAATGTTATCCAAATCTCTTTTTTCTCACTTTTTTCATATTTTTGTCATAATTAATAGAATTCGGTAATTTTTAAAATTTTTACCCTAATAATTGCCAAATCAGAAAAGAAGGAAAAAAAAAGTCATTTTTGGAGTTACTCTCAAAAGGCCTATATTTTTTTGTAGATTTTGGGCCCTTTCTCGACTTTTGGGATTTTTTTCTTTTTACCTTTTTTAATTTTATATGGCAAATTTTCCCGTTATTACATTATTTTATCATGATTACCCCTTATTACGTTATCCCATCATCATTATCTCTATATCATCATTATCATCATTATTTAATTATTATCACATTATTGCAAATTTATTACCATTATTATTGCAAATTTTTGCGTTAAATATTTAATTTTCATCTTACTAATAAAAACTACAAAATAATAGAATAACATAATAATAACAATAATTTCGTTTTTTTATAATCATTATTTATATAATTATTTTAAAATATCGTTTTTACTGTAATTTTTACGTTATAATAATTATTTTTTTCAATTATACACCCGTAAAAATAATAATAAGATTAATAAAAAAAATAAAAAAATATTATAAAAATTTAATTATAACAAAAAATATTTTAATTAATTATTATTTTATATTGATTAACAGTATAAATATATTTTTTTTGGAATTTAAAACTAAAAATTTAAATAATAAAATAATAATAATAATAATAATAATAAAATAAAATAATGAAAAATTAATAAATAAATAATAATAATATAATAATAATAATTTATAATAATAAGATAATAGTAATAATAATAATCATCAAATGTTTCCAAATTCCTATTTTTCATTTTTATCATCATTTATTGTCATGATTTAGATTTTGGGAATTATTATCATTATTACCCCAATAAATTTTAGAAACAAAAAATGGAAAAAAAAAAACGTCATTTTGGAGTCTACTCTCAAAAATATATTTTTGCTAGATTTTTCCGCTTCTTTTCCCCCCCCTTTTTGGGGTTTTTTTTTTTTTACCCTTTTTTTAATTATATATGGGCACAATTCCCGTTTTTTCAATTATTTATGTTATCATCATTTTTTCGTTTCATCATCATTATCATCATTATCACGTCATTATCATCATTATTCCAAAATTATTTTCATATATTGCAAATTTTTTCATTATTATTGCAATTATTTCAGTTTAATATATAATTTTACATCTTACTAATAAAAACACAATAAAAATAGTAAAACAAAAATAAAAACAATAATAAAAGTTTTTAAAATCATTATTTTTATAATTATTTCAATTTAAATCGTTTTTTACTGTAATTATTACTGTTTAAAATTATTTTTAAATTTACTACCATAAAATTATAAACCGATAGTAATAAAAATAAAAATATTTTTTAAAAAATATTTTAAAAAATTTGTAATTAAATTTTAATTATAAATTTTTATTATTTTTTTTTAAGTTATAAATATTTTTTGGCATAAAACAATAACAAAGTAATAATAAAAATAATAAAAAAAATAATAATAATAATAAAAAAAAAAAAAAAAAAAAAAAAAAAAAAAAAAAAAAAAAAAAAAAAAAAATAAAAATAATAATAATATAAAATATAAAAATAATAATAATGATAAAAAATAATAAAATAATCATAATAATAATAATAATAATCATCAAAGTTATCCCCAAAATTTTCTTTATTTCACTTTTTATCATATTTCATCATGATAATAGAATTCTGGAAAATTTTTATAATTTTTCCTAATAATTCCAGAATCACAAATGAATGGGGAAAAAAGTCATTTTGGAGTCTACTCTCAAAGGCTAATTTCGCTAGATTTTTGCCGTTTTTTTGACTTTTTGGGATTTTTTTTTTTTACCTTTTTTAAAATTTAAATTGACACAATTCCTTTATTGTCATCATATTTATGATTATCATCTTATTACGTTTAATTCACTTTTTTCATTAATTATAAAACATTATATATTTTGAATATTATCATCATTATTGCAATTATTTTTTTTTTATTATTGCAATATTTCAGTTATAATTTTTAAAATTTTACATCTATCTAAAACAACTACAATAAAATAGCAAAAATAATAAAAATAACAATAAAACGTTTTTTTTAATCATTATTTTTATCATTATTTCAATTTAAAATTTGTTATTACTGTAATAAATTTCTGTTATAAAAATATTTTTACAATTATACTACAGTAAAAATAATAATAATGAAATAATAAGAATAATAATATTTTAAAAACAATATTATAACAATTAGTATATTATAATTATAATTATTTTTATTATATTATTGTATTATTACAGTTATAATATATTTTTTGGCCAATAATACTAATAATTAAAGTAATAATAATTAATAAAATAATAATAATGATAATAATAATAATAATAATAATAACAATAAATTAATTAATGATAATAATGATAAAAACAATGATAATGTTAATAATATTAATAATCATCAAATGTTATCCAAATTCTCTTTATTCTCAATTTTTTCATCATTATTGTCATGATTAATAGAATTCTGGTAATTATTATCATTATTACCCCAATAATTGCCAGGGAAACATCAAATGAATGGAAAAAAACGTCATTTTGGAGTTTAACTCTCAGAAGGCTATATTTCGCTAGATTTTGCCGCATTTTCGACTTCTGAGATTTTTTCTTTTACCTTTTTTATTATTTTATGGACACAATTCCCGTTATTATCATCATTATTATCATGATATCATCTTATTATCATTATCTCATCATTATCATCATTATCATCATCATTATCATCATTATTGCAATTATTATCATCATTATTGCAATTTTTTCATTATATTGCAATTATTGCAGTTATAATATATAATTTTACATCTATACTAATAACAATTACAATAATTTAAAAGAATAACAATAATAATTCCCAATAATAAAGTTTTTAATCATTATTTATATCATTATTCAATTAATATCGTTTTTCTGTAATTATTACTGTTTATAATAATTTTTTACAAATTTTACTACCAGTAAAAATAATAATAATGATAATATAACAATAATAATATTAATAACAATATTATAACAATTAGTATTTTTATAATTATACTTATTTATTTATTATTGTTATATTACAGTTATAATATATTTTTGGCAATAATACTAATAATTAAAGTTTAAAAATAATAATAATAATAATAATAATAATAATAATAATAATAATAATAAATTAAAAAAACCAATAAAATAATAAAAATGATAAAAGGGAAAATAATAATGATAATAGAATAATATTAAAAATATAAAAGTTACCCCAAACCCCTCTTTTTTCCCACTTTTTTCATCATTATTTTCATGTTTAAATAAAATTTCTTTTAAAATTTTTTATCTTAAATTTACCCTAAAAATTTTTACAGAATCATAAAAAGGAGGGAAAAAAAAACGGTCTTTTTGGGGTTTCTACTCTCAAAAGGTTTTTTTTTTCGCTAGATTTTCCCGGTTTTTTTTTTTTCGCCCTTTTGGGGAAATTTTTTTTTTTTTTAAAACCTTTTTTTTTTTTTAATTATATGGGGGACCCCCAATTTCCTTTTTATTATCACCCATTTTTAAATCATGTTTAAATCATATTTTTTATCGTTATCATCATCATTATCCCATTATATCTTAAATCATCACCCTTATCATCATTATTGAAATTATTTAATCATTATTGCAGTTTTTATCTTTAAAATTTTTGAAATTTTTTGGGCATTTTAAAAATAATAAAATTTTTTTTATTATACTAATAAAAACTAAAAATTAAAAATTTAGAAATAAACAATAATAAAAAAACAATAATAAATTTTTTTTTATAATTTTAATTTTTTACCCATTATTTCAATTAAAAATCTTTTATTACGAATTTTTTATGTTAAAAAATGATTATTTTTACTTTTTAAAATACTACCAGAAAAAAATTTGAAATGATAAAAATAACAATATAATTTAAAAACCCAATATTATAACAATTAGTATTATTAAAAGGTATACTTTTAAATTTTTTATTATTTTTATTTTTCCCGTTATAATATTTTTTTTTGGCAAAAAAATTATTTAAATAAAGAAAATAAAAATAATAAAAAATCAAAAAAATAATAATAATAAAAATAATAATAATAATAATAATAATGGGTAATAAAAATGTTTAAAAATGAAATAATAATGATAATAGAAAATTTTAATAATAACCCTTAAAAATGTTACCAAAATTTTCCCCTTTTATTCTACTTTTACCCACCCTTTTTGGTCATGATTAATAAAATTTCTGGAAATTTTTTACATTTTTTAACCCCAATTAATTGCTAAATCATCAAATGAAAAAAAAAAAAACCGTCTTTTTGGATTTTCCTCTAAAAGGGGCAATTTTTCGCTATTTTTTTGGCCGTTTTTTTTTTTTTTTTTTCCCCTTTTGGGATTTTTTTTTTTTTTTTTTTTTTAAAACCTTTTTTTATATATGGAAAACAATTCCTGTTTTTAAATCATCATTTTTTCCATGATTATCATCTTTAATTTTTTCCGTTACCCATCATATTTTTCACATTTCTCTTTCTTTTAAATCACATTTTTTGGCATTAAATTATCATCATTATTGAAATTTATTTTCTTTAAATTAAAATTGCAATTTTTGCGGGTTAAAATTTAAAATTTTTTTACATCTATCCCCTTATAAAAATTTAAAAAAAAAAAAATAAAATAAAAAAAATAAAAAACAAATTAAAATTTTTTTAAATCTTATTTATATAAATTTTTTCCCAATTAATTTTCGTTTTTTAACGGTAATTTTTTACTTTTAAATAAAAAATTTATTTTTACAATTATACAAACCAGTAAAAATAAAAATAATGATAATAATAACAATAAAATAAAAATAAAAATTTATTATAAAAATTTAGATTATTTATAATTATTACTTTTTTATTATTTTTTTATTGTTTTTTTTTATTACAGTTATAATATTTTTTTTTTTTGGCAAAGATAATAATAATTAAAGTAATAAAAAATAAAAATTTAATAATAATAATAATAAAAAAATGATAAAAAAAGGAAAGTAAAAGGATAAAGAAAATAATTTTTAAATAATCTTTCAAAGTTTTTCCAAAATTTCCCCTCTTTTTTTTCCTAAATTTTATCATCATATTGCCCATGTTTAATAAAACCCTTTTAATTATTTCATTATTCCCCTAAAAAAAATTTTTTGCCAGAATAAATAAATAAATGGAAAAAAACTCATTTGGGTTCCCCCCCAAAAGGTTTATTTCGCTAGTTTTTCCCTTTTTTTTTTTCGATTTTTTGGGGATTTTTTTTTTTTTTAAAAACCCCCTTTTTTTTTATTATCATCACCCAATCTAAAAGGGGGGCTAACGGCCGACGGGGGCGAAATGGCCGCATCCACCCTTCCTTAAACCCACGGGGAAATCCCCGAGGCGAGTCTCCGGGGCGGGGGAAACACGGCCCATTGATTTTCCTAAAGACGGGTCTCGTCAAGCGCCCAACCGATTCTCCTAAAAAACGTCTAAACGGGTCTCCTCCCCCCAGGGTTGTCTCGCAGAGAGAAAAAACCTGGTGGGCAGGGTCGTCCTTTAGGGGGGCCCGGGGCTGGGTGGCCAAACCCCCTAAATTTGGGCAACCCCCCGGATTATGCAAGAAAACGGGCCCCAGGGGCCAGCCCCTCACGGTGAAAAGGGGCGGGTTTGGACATTTGGTCCGGGCCAATTTAAACCCCATGTCCGGGGGAAGGGCCCCTTTTTAAACAAAAGGGCCATAAAGGCGAGACCCAAAGGGCCCAAGGGTAGCGTCCGGGGTTTTCCCCTTCCATGAGCAGAACTAAAGGGATAAAGGGGGCCTTAAAGGGACACGAAAGTTTGGGTTTTCCCTTCTGCTAGGTACCGACATCCCCAAAAACGATCTTGTTGTCAGTTCAGGGTTTCCTTTTTCCAGACCAATCCTTCACGGGGATTTCCCCGGGGTCTGACAACCCAGAGTATGGCCCTTGCAAACCTGGGTATGAAAAATTTTCTGTGTTTAAACCGTCCCCCGCCCAAACCCTTTGGGAATGACTAAAAAGGGTTTCCCCAAACGGCCCCAAAAGTCCTGAATTTTGGGTCTTGGTCCGGAGACCTCTAGGCCTGGGGTTTTCGCCTCATGCAAATGCATAAAGGGGCCCGCCACAAGTACTCCAAGGACTCAGATGGATGGCAACTTTCGCCCGGGAAAAAGTCAAGGCCCGAGACCTTAATATTGCCTAGTTTTTTTCCGCACTGATTTTGGGGCTAGTAGTTTCCTCCCCATTACCCAGTCCATACAAGTGTTGAAAAAAAGTGTGGGTGCAAGGACAAAAGCCTTGCCTCACCCCTGAATTAACAGGGAAGAAGTTCGACAATTTCCCCCACCAAAAACCTTTTACAAGGGACTTTCAGTACCAGTTAGAGGCTTTCCCATTTCCGGGGCCAAAAATCTGTGGGCGGAATTTCCCCGACCTCAGGGAAACTCCCATAGCGGGTTCCCCTGCAACCGGGGGCAAAAGCCCTTTTTTGAGGTTTGAGTAGGCTGAGAGCAACCCCCGACCAAAAATCAAAGACGGGGCGTTTCCCTTTCCCCAATTTCTCGAAGCGCAGTAAAAAAACGGGCTTTGTGGACTTGCCAGGAGAAAATTCCCCGCTGCCCCCCCGGGCCCCCTGGGGCCCCAGTATTTGGGTTTCCCGGGTTTTGTTTTTAAAGAATGTGACGAGAACCTTGCCCCGGTAGCTGAGCAAAGGGAAAAAGCCACGGTAGTTTCTACAGTCCCCCTCGATCCCCTTTTTTCCCCCTTTCCCGAGAAGGGGTGACCACGCCCCCCAGCAGGGCAGGGGGAATGGGACCGACCCGCCAAAAGGCAGTCCCGGACTGTATGCAGGCCCCCCAGCCATAGGTTTTACCCCCAGCCTTTTTGCAGTTCAGCAGGGAAAATCACATTGCCTGACTTTCCCCCCTCAAACTTTGGGAAAACCCCCAGCCTAAACCCCTTTTAGGGTAGGAGGTTCTTTGGGGATGGGGGGGTTCCCGGCCCCCGGCACTGAGACCCTCGCTTGGATCCCGCTAAAAATGTTTTGGGGGGCCAAACCCGGTACAACTGTTCAAAAAACTAGCCCAAAGTTTACAACCCCAAAATGATCTGAGATGATCCGTCCAAACCGCTGATCGGCTGCAGCATCCCGTGAGGAGGGTTTTGGGTTTTAGTTTTTTTCAGGGCCTTTGGGAGGCAGGGCGGGGGGTCATTTAAACCCAAAAAATGGCCTTCGACCCCTCAGCAAATTCCCGATGAAATGTTTTTCCCTTGGGCCCTTTTTCAGCAGTGTCCCAGCCCCACGCACCATGGAAAAGACGCAAAAATGATTCCCCTTTAGCCGAGCCTTGCGACAAAGCTTCAGTGGCCCCCTAAAAGTCTCCGGGAGATGGGATTCCGCCTTGGCCCCGGGGGGTACGCCCCAAAGAAAATCCGAGCTGCTTCGAGGGTTTCGGGGGCTTGGAAAAAGGCCCCCCCCCGAGCAAAATGGGGGCCGTCCCGGTTGCTGGTTTTTGAGAAAGGGCAGAACTGCCGTGGCGAACCCCCCCGGGCACACCCTTTCCCCCCTTAGTCTTTTCCAATGAAAACCTTAGGGTGGCCACTTGGGGGGGACGGGGAAATTTTTTAAAATGGACCCCCCAGGGTAGCCCAAAACCAACCCATTTTTTCGGTGCCAAAAGAAAATTTAGCAACTCCGGGAAAAACCCCGCAGTTCTGGAAAGGGTCCCCCAAACGCGTGGGGGACAAGAATGTGGTCGATTCCTTGGGGGCCACTGTACCCGTATCGCTGTACCAAATCCCGCGATGCGAGTTAGAGCGCTGGTACCAGGGGCCAGAGACCCCATTTTTCTGGGACCTAGCAAAACCCCCCCAGAAGGAGGCTATTCTCGCTGCTGGGGGTCACTTTTCCCCAGCCATGGGGGCCAAAAGACATCCGTAAACCAGCTCGGGCACGGGCCCGGGTACCGCATTGAAATCGCCCAAAAAAATGCGGGTGTCTTGCCAGGGGCAATCATCTGCCCCAAAATGCGGGGGTTTTACCCCTAGAAAAAGCCCCTTTTTACATCGGTTTTTTGTACACGGGAGGAGAGGTTTTACCCGCAATAAGAGACATGAAGCCAAAAGCATGCTTTTATTTTCCCAAAGGCCCTGATACCCCAAACAACCGGGGTCACCTCGACTTTCCGCAGGCTGAAGTCGGAAATGGAGATGGCAGGGTACACCCTGGAGGGTTTGGGACCATCGCTTTGGGGCCCCACCCGTATAAAGGGGTAACCACCCCCAATGATCGTGCCCCCTAAACCCCCGGGTTTTTTCCCCTTTTTAAAAAGGGGGGGCCGCCCCCCTCAAAATCCCGGGCGCTTCAATTTCCCCCCAAATACAGAGGTAAAACCCCTCCCCCCGCCGCAAGGGGCCCCCCGGGTGTTCCCAAACGCCCCCCCCCACCCCGGGAAAACACGCCTGGAGGTTTAAGCCTCGGGTGGTCCCACTCCGGGTGGGAAAGCCACCCTCTGCCGCCCCCCCCCAACACAGCCCCAGATAAAGGGGGGGGGGGGGGGGGGGGGCTGTTGGGGCCGGGCCCACCCCCTGTGGGGTTCCCCCAAAGGGCCCTTTCCCCCCCCCAAACTTTTGGGTGGGTTTTTCCCCCTGCCGGGGGGCCCCCGGCGGGACGAGTAAAATTCGTTTTCCCAAACCCTTCCCCCCCACATTTTTCCCCCCCCGGGGGACCCACACCCCCCAACCCCTTTCGGGGGGAGGGAAACCCCAAAAACCCCCCCTCCCCCCAGCTTTTTCCCCTTTATAAAAGGGGTTTTCAGAGGGTTTATTTTTGGGGGGGGGAGGACTGGGAAGGCCCCCTCCCCCGAGCCCCCCCAAATTTCCCCCGGGTGGGGTAGGGGGCAGGAGTTGGTACGAAGCCAGAAACGTTCCCCCCGCCGGGGGGGCCCAAAATCGGGACCCCCCTGGGCCTCCTGCTGCCTTCCCAGTCCCCCACAATTTAGCCTGGGACCGCAAGGTTAAACCCGTTACCCATGGGTGCCAAAAGGGGGGCATGGCCCGAAATCTTAATGGGTGGAGGGGGGGCTGGACCTGGCAGGGGAGGGGCTTTTTTCGGAAAAAATGCTTTCCCTTTTTTTTTGCACTGGGGTAGCCAGGGGTGGAAGGGTGAAAACGGGGAAGGGGGATGCAAGCACTTAAAACTTCTAGGCTTAAACCCCACCCTCGCTTCACCTGACCATGCAATGAAGCACCCACCCATTTCATGATTTTTTCAATTTTTTTTTTAAACAAACATCCCTTATCAAACATTATCATCATTATTTATCATCAATTTTTTATCATTTTTGCAATTAAATTTTCATCTTAAATTTAAATTTTTTATCATTTTTTATTGCAATTAAATTTCAGTTATAAAAATATAAAATTTTTCATTTTATACTAAAAACAACTACAAAAATAAATGTAATAACAAAATAAATAAAAATAGTAAAAGTTTTTTTTTAATCATTATTTATATCTTATTTAAATTAATCGTTTTACTGTAAAATTTTTATGTTATAAATAAAATTTTAATTTTTCAATTATATTTCCAGTAAAAAAAAATAATAAAAGATAATAAAAAACAAAAATAATATAATTAAAAATATTATTAAAAATTAGTGTTTTTTAAATTTTAAAATTTGATTCCCTTTTTTTTGTTATTAAATTCCAAGTTATAATATATTTTTTTGGGAATAATACTTTAAAAATTAAAAATATTAATAATAAAAATAATAATAAAAATGAAATAAAAAATAATAAAAGATATAATAAAGATAAAAATAATTATTAAAATATTTAAAATAATAAAATGATAATAGAATAATAAATTAAAAAATCCTCAAAAAGTTATCCAAACTCTTTATTTTCATTTTATCATCTTTTTTTGCATGATTAAAAAGAATTTCTGGTAATTATTTCAATTTTTACCCCAAAATTTTCCCGAATCTCAAATTTAAAAGGAAAAAACGTCATTTTTTTGGGTTTTACTCTCGCAGATTTTTTCCGCTTTTTTCCCACTTATGGTTTTTTTTTTTTTTTTTTTTTTCTTTTAAAAATTTTTTTTTTTAATATGGACACAATTCCCGTTAATCAAACATTTTTTATCATGTTATCCTCATTTTTTTGTTTTTCTCATCAATTTTCACATTATCATATCATTATCATCCCCAAAATTTCCCTTTTTATCATCCCTTATTGCCCAAATTTTTATAAATTATTATTTCAAATTTTGCAGTTAAAAATATATAATTTTTCAAACTATACTAAAAACAAAATACCCCAAAAAAATAAATAATAACCCAAAAATAATAAAATAATAAAAGTTTTTATTAATCCCTTATTTATATCATTATTTTTAATTTAAAAATCGTTTTACCCGTAAATTTTTTACTGGGTTTTTAAAATTTTTTTTTTTACCCAAATTTTAAAATACCAGTAAAAAAAAAATAATGATAATAAAAAAAAAATAAAAAATTTTAAAAATAATTTTTAAAAACAATTAGTATTTTATAATTATACTTTTAATTTTTATTGGTTTTATTACGGTATAATATATTTTTTTTTCAATATTTAAAATTTTTAAAATAATAGTAATAATAAAAATAATAATAATATAATAAATAATTAATAATATAATAATAATACTAGTAATAATAATTATAATAATGATAATAATAATGATAATAGTATAATATATAAATCATCAACTGTTATCCAAATTCTCTTTATTCTTTCACTTTTATCATCCTTATTGTCATGATTAATAGAATTCTGGTAATTATTGCATTATTCCCCAATAATTGCTAGAATCATCAAATGAATGGAAAAACGTCAATTTTTGAGTTTACTCTCAAAAGTCTTATTTCGGCGAGATTTGCCGCTTTTTCGACTTTTGGGATTTTTTTTCTTTACCTTTTTATTATATATGGACACAATTCCTGTTATTATCATCATTATTATCATGATTATCGATCATTATTATCGTTATCATCATCATTATCATCATTATCATCATCATTTCATCATTATTGGCAATTAATTAATCATCATTATTGCAATTATTTTCATTATTCTTGCAATTATTGGCAGTTTATTATAATAATTTTACATCTCTACTTATAACAATTACAATAATATAGTATAACAATAATAATAACAATAATATACGTTTTTTATAATCATTATTTATATCATTATTTCAATTAATATCGTTAGTACTGTAATTATTACTGTTATAATAATTATTTTTACAATTATAACTACCAGTAAAAATAAAATAGTGATAATAATAACAATAATAATTTAATACAATATTATAACAATTAGTATTAGTATAATTTATACTTATTAGTGATTATTAGTGTTATTATTACAGTTATAATATATTTTTTGGCATAAACTAATAATTAAAGTAATATAATAATAATATATAATAATATAATAAATAATGATAGATAATGATAATAATAATGATAATAGTAATAATATTATTAATCATCAATGTTCTCCAAATTCTCTTTATTCCCCCCCCCCCCCCTTTTTTCCCAAAAAACTTTTATCATCATTATTGTCTGATTAATAGAATTCTTGTAATTATTATCATTATTTACCCTGAATAATTGCCGAGAATCATCAATGAATGGAAAAACATCCATTTTGGAGTCTCCTCTCAAAAGGCTATATTTCGCTAGATTTTGCCGCTTTTTCGACTCTTGGGATTTTTTTTTCTTTACCTTTTTTTTTATTATTCATCATCATCATCAAGGGGCTAACGCCGACTGGGGCGCATGGCCGCATCCACCCTTCGCTACAGCCACGAGGATCCCTCCGAGCGAGTCCCTCCATGGCAGGCACACACGGCCTCATCTCTAGTTCCTCACGACAGGTCTCGTCGAGCTGCCGCAGCCATGATCTCCTAGAACGTCTCACAGGTCTCCTCCACCCAGGGTTGTCCTCGCAGAGATGACAACCTGGTGGGCAGGGTCCGTCCCATAGGGAGGCGACTAGGTGGCCATATAGCCTGAGTTGGCAATCCCGTATTATGCCAGTAACAGGTCCCATTGCCAATCTCACGTGTAACCGCCGGTTGGACATGTGGTCCTGCCAACTGTACCCCATGATCCGGCGAAGGGACTTGTTACAAAAGGCATCAAGGGAGACTCCAAGGGCCTGGATAGCGTCCAGGTTTCGCTTCCATAGAGCTAGAAACTGGAAGTATCAAGCCTTGAATAAACGCAGTGCTTTGGTCCTTCTGCATAGGTACCGCCATCTCCAAACGCTCTTGTTGATCGAGTTCATGGCTCCGGTTGCGAGACAATCCTTCTACTGACTCCCTGGTCTGACAACCCAGAGATTATGACTATGCTACCTAGGTATTAAAACTTTTGTGACTTTCAACGTCCTCGGCCGCAAGCATGGATCGACTGAACGGTTTTCCCCTACAGGCCCCGAAAGTCCTGAATCTTGTCTTGGTCCAGGAGACCTCTAGGCCTAGGGGCTTCGCCTCATTGCTTAATGCAATCAAGAGCCGCCACAAAGTGACTCCAGGACTCAGATAGATGGCAACATCGTCCGGCCAAGTCAAGGTTCCGAGACCTTAATATTGCCTAGTTGTGCTCCGCACTGACTTTGGCTAGTAGCTCTGCCTTAATCCAGTCCATACAAGTGTTTGAAAAATTGTGGGTGCAAGGACACGAGCCTTCCTCCCCCTGAATTAACAGGAAGAAGTTCGACATACCCCCACCACACTTTACAGGCAACTTTCAGTACCATATAGAGGCTTGCTACAGGCCAATACTCTGTGTCGGAGATTCCCCTGAGCCTCAGGTCTCCCAAGCGATTCCCGATGCACCGAGTCAAACGCCTTCTTTTGAGGTCGATGTAGGCTGAGAGCAACCCACGACAACTCACGACGGCGGTTCCACAATTACTCGAAGCGCTTAGTAATACGTCTATTGTGGACTTGCCAGGAGTAACATCCAGGACTGCTCCGGTCTCTGTTGCTCAGTGGTGGTTTGCGGATTCTGTTTTCAGAGAATGTGAGCGAGAACCTTGCCTGGTTATGCTGAGCAGTGTAATTGCCACGGTAAGTTGCTACAGTCCCTCGTCCCTTTCCCTTCTTCCAGAGAAGATGACACGCCCTCATCAGGTCGGGGGAATGGTAACAGAACTGCCAAATGGCGTCAGACTGTATGCATTCCCCTAGCCATAGTTCACCCCCAGCCTTTTAGCAGTTCAGCAGGGATATCACTATATGCCTGCAGCTTTCCACTCTTCCTTGGAATCGCCAGCCTAACCTCTGTTAGGGTAGGAGGTTCTTCGTGATGGTGGGTCCGGCACAGGCACTGAGACATCGCTTGCATCCAAGCTAACTGTTGTAGGATCCACCTGTACAACTGTTCAAAATACTCAGCCCACGATTCCCAGAACCCCAACATGATCTGATATGATCCGTCCATCCGCCTGATCGACTGCAAGTCATCTGTGAGGAGGCTAGGGTCAGTTTTCTCAGGGCTTGGTAGGCAGGCGAAGGTCATTTACCAAGAAATGGCCTTCGACCTCCTTCAGCAAGATTCCTGATGAACTGTCCTTGTCCCTTCTCAGCAGTGTCCGAGCCTACGCACCATGGAACGACGCCAAGACTTCATTCCCATTCAGCCAGAGACCGTTGCGACAGCGCTTCAGTGGCCTCTCAATGTCTCCAGGAGATGGTATTCTGCCTGTTCCTTGGGCGTACGCCAATGAACTCCTGAGTTGGGGCCTTCGAGTTTTACGCGCTTGAAGGACTCCACAGAGCAACTGGGGTCCGTCAGGTTGCTGGTTTTCTGAGAATCGGTCAGAGACTGCCGTGGAGAACCACGGGCACACTCCTCCTCCCTTAGTCTGTCCAAGTAAACACCTTAGGGTGGCCACTGGAGGACGGGGAGTTTTTGAAAGTGGACCCGCAGGGTACCACAACCACCTGGTCGGTGCCACATAACTCAGCCACTCCTGTAACCCTGCATTTCTGGAGGATCCTCCATCGCGTGCTGACAAGAATGTGGTCGATCTCCTTGGCCACTGTTTACCCGTATCGCTGTACCAAGTCCCAGCGATGCGAGTTAGAGCCGCTGGAAAATACTCAGGAGCAGAGATCCTCATTTTCTGGGACCTAGCCAAAGTCCCGGAGAAGGAGGCTATTCTCGCTGCTGGATCAGCTCCCGAGCCATGGGGGCCGCAGACATCTCGTAGCCAGCTCGTTCACAGCCGGATACCGCATTGAAATCGACCAGAACAATGCGAATGTCTTGCAAGGGGCAAATCATCTGCCACAGGAATGCTAGTTTACGTAGAACGCCTCTTTCACATCGTTTTTATGTACATGTTAAGGAGCGTATACAGCAATATAGACTTAAGCCAAAGCATGCTTCCGCCAATGCCATGATTACGCTCATCAACCGGTGTCACCCTGCGACTACCGCAGGCTGAAGTCGACTGGAATGGCTAATGGTCTACACCCTGGAGTGGTGCCATCGCTGCGGCCCGACCAGTGTAGGTGTAACCACCCAAACAACTGATCGTGCCGCTACCGAGGTTTTCTCACCTCTGAGGGGCAGCCCACCTCACTCCCATCGCTTCAATTCCCGCGATAGCAGTAGGTAACCGCTCTCCTGCCTCAAGGACCGGATGTTCCAAGCGCCTACCCGGAAAGCACGCCATGAGTTTAAGCCGCGTGGGGTTCATCCGGGTGCCCGCCACCTCTGCCGCCCCCACCAACACAGCCCAATAAAGGGGGTCGGCAGGCCTGTGGGACCGCCTATCCACCTGTGGGGTTCCCGGGGCTTTCACCCACAAGCTTCATGGTGGGTGTTGGCGCCTTGCCGGGGCGCAGGCGGACGAGTAACTCTCGTTCCAATCCTTCACCCCGACATTTTGCCCTCCCAGCGGGACCCACAGCCGCCTTACTTGCTGGTGGGAGGGACCCACCCCTCCCCCCCTCATTTCCATTTATACAAGCCGTTTGTCCAGATGGGTCCATTCTGGGGGTGAGGAGGACTGGCAAGGCCCACCTCCCCCGACCGCCCCATTAACCCAGGGTGGCTAGGGGGCAGGAGTTTGTACGAAGCCAAGCGTGTCCACACGCCGGTGGGCCATAACTCTGTACCCTGGGCCTCCTTCTGCTCCGAGATCCCCCACGAGTATTTTAGCCTGGTACCGCAAGTACCCAGTTACCCATGGTGGCCACGAGGAGGCACTGCAGAAAGTCTTAATGATGGAGAGTCTGTGACCTGGCAGGGGAGACTTATGCGGAAACTGTCCCTCCCTTTTTCGCACTGAGGGGGGCAGCCCAGGGGTGGAAGCTGGCAAGCGAGAAGGCATGCCAAGCACTTAACACTATCTAGCTACCACACCATCGCTTCACATGACCATGCAAGTGGAAAGCACCCACGCCATATCATGATTTTCATCATTTATTATTGGTTATCATCATCATACCATCATTATCATCATTATCACATCATTGTCATCATTATTTGCAATTATGATCATCATTATTGCAATTATTATCATTATTATTGCATTATTGGCAGTAAATATAATTTTACATCTATCTAATAATAACTACAATATAATAGTAATAACAATAATAATAACCCCAAACAATAGTACCGTTTTTATAATCATTATTCATATATTATTTAAATTAATATCGTTATTAGCTGTAATTTATTACTGTTATAATAATTCTATTTAAATTATATTACCAGTAAAAATAATATAATGATAATAATTAACAATAATAATTTAATAACAATATTATACATTATGTTATTATAAATTATACTTATTATTCTATTTTTGTTATAATACATTTAATATATTTTTTGGCAATAAACTACATGAATTAAGTATTAATAATAATAATAATAAATAATAGATGATAATATAATAATAATGATAATAAAATGATAATAATAATTATCATAATATTAATGATAATAAGAATGATAATAAGTATAATATTAATAATCATCAAATGTTATCCAATTCTCTTTATTCTCACTTTTATTCATCATTCGGTCATGATTAATGAATTCTGGTAATTATTTCCTCATTATTACCCTAATAATTGCAAGAATCATCAAATGAATGAAAAACGTCTTTTGGAGTCTACTCTCGCTAGATTTTGCCGCTTTTTCTACTTATGGGATTTTTTTTCTTTTACCTTTTTTTATTATATATGGACACAATTCCTGTTATTATCATCATTATTATCATGATTATCATCATTATTATTGTTATCATCATCATTATCATCATTATCATCATCATTATCATCAATATTGCAATTATTATCATCATTATTGCAATTATTATAATTATTATTGCAATTATTGCAGTTATAATATATAATTTTACATCTATACTAATAACAACTACAATAATAATAGTAATAACAATAATAATAACAATAATAACGTTTTTATAATCATTATTTATATCATTATTTCAATTAATATCGTTATTACTGTAATTATTACTGTTATAATAATTATTTTTACAATTATACTACCAGTAAAAATAATAATAATGATAATAATAACAATAATAATATTAATAATAATATTATAACAATTAGTATTATTATAATTATACTTATTATTATTATTGTTATTATTACAGGTATAATATATTTTTTAGCAATAATACTAATAATTAAAGTAATAGTAATAATAATAATAATAATAATAATAATAATAATAATAATAATAATAATAATAATAATGATAATAATGATAATAATAATGACAATATCAAATGTTATCCAAATTCTCTTTATTCTAATATTAATAATCATCAAATGTTATCCAAATTCTCTTTATTCTCACTTTTATCATCATTATTGTCATGATTAATAGAATTCTGGTAATTATTATCATTATTACCCTAATAATTGCCAGAATCATCAAATGAATGGAAAAAACGTCATTTTGGAGTCTACTCTTAAAAGGCTATATTTCGCTAGATTTTGCCGCTTTTGCGACTTTTGGGGTTTTTTTTTTTTTACCTTTTTTTTTATTATATATGGACATAATTCCTGTTATTATCATCATTATTATCATGATTATCATCATTATTATCGTTATCATCATCATTATCATCATTATCATCATCATTATCATCATTATTGCAATTATTATCATCATTATTGCAATTATTATAATTATTATTGCAATTATTGCAGTTATAATATATAATTTTACATCTATACTAATAACAACTACAATAATAATAGTAATAACAATAATAATAACAATAATAACGTTTTTATAATCATTATTTATATCATTATTTCAATTAATATCGTTATTACTGTAATTATTACTGTTGTAATAATTATTTTTGCAATTATACTACCAGTAAAAATAATTGTAATGATAATAATAACAATAATAATATTAATAACAATATCATAACAATTAGTATTATTATAATTATGCTTATTATTATTATTATTTTTATTATTACAGTTATAATATATTTTTTGCAATAATCTAATATTAAAGTAATAATAATAATAATAATAATAATAATAATAATAAAAATAAAAATAATAATAATAAAAATAATAATAATAATAATAAAAATAAAAAATGATAATAATGATAAAAACAATGAAATGTAAAAATATTAATAATCATCAAAAAGTTACCAAATTCTCTTTATTCTCCTTTTATCATCATTTTGTCATGTTTAAAAGAATTCTGGGAATTATTATCATATTTCCCCAATAATTGCCCGAATATCAAATAATGGAAAAAAAAGTCATTTGGAGTCTTTCTCAAAAAGGGATATTTTGCTAGATTTTTCCGCTTTTTTGTTTTTGGGGTTTTTTTTTTTTTTATCTTTTTTTTTTTTTATAATGGACACAATTTTTGTATTTACATTTAAAATCATGTTATCATCTTTTTATGTTTCATCTCATTATCATCATTATCACATTATCACATCATTATCAAAATTAATGCAATTATTATCACCATTTTGCAATTATTTCATTTTATTGAATTATTGCGTTATAAAAATGATTTCATCTTACTAAAAACAACTACAATAAAAAATATAATAAAGTTTTATAATCATTATTTTTATCATTTTTTCAATTAATATCGTTATTTTCTGTAATTATTACTGTTATAATAAATTTTTTGGCAATAATACTAATAATTAAAGAAATAATAATAATAATAATAATAATAATAAAAAATAATAATAATAATAAAAAAATAATAATAATAATAATGATAATAGTAATGATAATAGTAATAATATTAATAATCATCAAATGTTATGCAAATTCTCTTTATTCTCACTTTTATCATCATTATTATCATAATTAATAGAATTCTGGTAAATATTATCATTATTACCCTAATAATTGCCAGAATCATCAAATGAATGGAAAAAACGTCATTTTGGAGTCTACTCTCCATAGGCTTTATTTCGCTAGATTTTGCCGCTTTTTCGACTTTTGGGATTTTTTTTTCTTTTACCTTTTTTATTATATATGGACACAATTCCTTTTATTATCATCATTATTATCATGATTATCATCATTATTATCGTTATCATCATCATTATCATCATTATCATCATCATTATCATCATTATTGCAATTATTATCATCATTATTGCAATTAATATCATTATTATTGCAATTATTGCAGTTATAATATATAATTTTACATTTATACTAATAACAACTACAATAATAATAGGAATAACAATAATAATAACAATAATAACGTTTTTATAATAATTATTTATATCATTATTTCAATTAATATCGTTATTACTGTAATTATTGCTGTTATAATAATTAATTTTACAATTTTACTACCAGTGAAAAAAATAATAATGATAATAATAACAATAATAATATTGATAAAATATTATAACAATTATTAATATTATAATTATACTTATTATTATTATTATTGTTATTATTACAGTTATAATATATTTTTTGGCAATAATACTAATAATTAAAGTAATAATATTAATAATAATAATAATAATAATAATGATAATAATAAGGATAATAATAATGATAATAGTAATAATATTAATAATCATCAAATGTTATCCAAATTCTCTTTATTCTCACTTTCATCAACATTATTGTGATGATTAATAGAATTCTGGTAATTATTATCATTATTACCCTAATAATTGCCAGAATCATCAAATGATTGGAAAAAAACGTCATTTTGGAGTCTACTCTCAAAAGGCTATATTTTGCTAGATTTTGCCGCTTTTTCGAATTTTGGGATTTTTTTTCTTTTACCTTTTTTTATTATATATGGACGCAATTCCTGTTATTATCATCATTATTATCATGATTATCATCATTATTATCGTTATCATCATCATTATCATCATTATCATCATGATCATCACCATTATCATCATTATTGCAATTATTATCATTATTATTGCAATTATTGCAGTTATAATATATAATTTTACATCTATACTAATAACAACTACAATAATAATAGTAATAACAATAATAATAACAATAATAACGTTTTTATAATCATTATTTATATCATTATTTCAATTAATATCGTTATTACTGTAATTATTACCGTTATAATAATTATTTTTACAATTATACTACCAGTAAAAATGATAATAATGATAATAATAACAATAATAATATTAATAACAATATTATAACAATTAGTATTATTATAATTATACATATTATTATTATTGTTATTATTACAGTTATGATATATTTTTTGGCAATAATACTAATAATTAAAGTAATAATAATAATAATAATAATAATAATATTAATAATAATAATAATAATAATAATAATGATAATAATGATAATAATAATGATAATAGTAATAATATTAATAATCATCAAATGTTATCCAAATTCTCTTTATTCTCACTTTTTTCATCATTATTGTCATGATTAATAGAGAAATTTTGGTAATTTTTATCATTATTATCCTGATAATTGCCAGAATCATCAAAAAAATGGAAAAAACGTCATTTTGGAGTCTACTCTCAAAAAGCTATATTTCGCTAGATTTAGCCGGTTTTTCGACTATTGGGATTTTTTTTCTTTTACCTTTTTTATTATATATGGACACAATTCCTGTTATTATCATCATTATTATCATGATTATCATCATTATTATCGTTAACATAATCATTATCATGATTATGTCATTATCATCATCATTATCATCATTATTTCAATTATTATCATCATTATTGCAATTATTATCATTATTATTGCAATTATTGCAGTTATAATATATAATTTTACATCTATACTAATAACAACTACAATAAAAATAGTATAACAATAATAATAATAATAATAACGTTTCATAATCTATATTTATATCATTATTTCAATTTAAAATCGGTTATTACTGTAATTATTACTGTTATAATAATTTTTTTACAATTTTACTACCAGTAAAAATAATAATAATGATAATAATAACAATAATAATATTAATAACAATATTATAACAATTATTATTATTATTATTACACTTATTATTATTATTATTATTATTACAGTTATAATATATTTTTTGGCAATAATACTAATAATTAAAGTAATAATAATAATAATAAAATAATAAAAAATAATTTAAAATAAAATAATAATAATAATAAAGATAATAATGTAATAATGATAATAATAATGATAATAGTAAAATATTTAATCATCAAATGTTTTCCAAATTTCTTTATTTTTCATTTTTTCTATATTGTCATGATTTAAAAATTTTTGGTAATCATTTTCAATTTCCCTAATAATTGCCAGAATCTCAAATGAAAGGAAAAAAAAAAAAAAAAAAAAGTCATTTGGGGTCTTTTCTCAAAGTCTTATTTGCTGATTTTTTTCGCTTTTTTGCTTTTTGGATTTTTTTTCTTTTACCTTTTTTTTTTTTTTTTATATATGGGCACAGTTCCCGTTATTTCAATTATTACATGATTATCTATTATTATCTTATCATCATCATTAATCATTATCATCATCATTACATCCCTTTTTGCAGTTATTATATATTATTGAAAATTTTTATCATTATTTTTGCAATTATTGCGTTATAATATATGATTTTACATCTATTAATAACAAAATACAAAATAATAGTAATAACAAAAAATAATAACAATAAAACGTTTTTATAATCATTATTTTTTTCATTTTTTCAATTAAAACGTTTTCTGTAATTTTTAAATGTTATAAAATTTTTTTACAATTATACTACCAGTAAAAATAATAATAAAGAAAAAATAACAATAAAAATATTAATAAAATATTATAACAATTAGTATTTTATAATTATACTTATTATTATTATTATTGTTATTTTTACAGTTATAATATATTTTTTGGAAAAAATATAAAAATTAAAAAAATAATAAAAATAATGATAAAATAAAAAAATAATAATAATAATAATAATAATAATAATAATAATAATAATAAAAGCAATGTGAATTATCATCATAATAATGATAATAATGATAATAAAAATGATTATAGTAATAATATTAATAAATCATCCCAAAAGTTATCCAAATTCTCTTTATTCTCACTTTTTTCATCATTTTTGTCATGATTAATAGAATTCTGGTAATCTTATCATTATTACCCTAATAATTTAAAGAATCATCAAATGAATGGAAAAAACGTCATTTTGGTTTTCTTCTCTCAAACGTCTATATTTCGCTAATTTTGCCGCTTTTCGACTTTGGGGAATTTTTTTCTTTTACCTTTTTTATTATATATGGACACAATTCTTGTTATTATCATCATTATTATCGTGATTATCATCATTATTATCGTTATCATCATCATTATTATCATTATCATCATCATTATCATCATTATTGCAATCATTATCATCATTATTGCAATTATTATCATTATTATTGCAATTATTGCAGTTATAATATATAATTTTACATCTATACTAATAACAACTACAATAATAATAGTAATAACAATAATAATAACAATAATAACGTTTTCATAATCATTATTTATATCATTATTTCAATTAATATCGTTATTACTGTAATTATTACTGTTATAATATATTTTTTTGCAATAATACTAATAATTAAATTAATAATAATAATAATAATAATAATAATAATAATAATAATAATAATAATAATAATAATAATAATAATAATAATAATAATAATGATAATAATAATGATAATAATAATGAAAATATGTAATAATTAATAATCATCAAATTTATCCAAATTCTCTTTATTTTCACTTTTATCATCATTACTGTCATGATTAATAGAATTCTGGTAATTATTATCATTTTTACCCTAATAATTGCCAGAATCATCAAATGAATGGAAAAAACGTTATTTTGGAGTTTACTCTCAAAAGGTTATATTTCGCTAAATTTTGCCGCTTTTTCGACTTTTGGGATTTTTTTTCTTTTACCTTTTTTTTTTTTTTATTATATATGGACACAATTCCTGTTATCATCATTTTTATCATGATTATCATCGTCATTATCGTTATCATCATCATTATCATCATTATCATCATTATCATCATCATTATCATCATTATTGCAATTATCATCATTATAGCAATTATAATCATTATTATTGCAATTATTGCAGTTATAATATATAATTTTACATCTATACTAATAACAACTACAATAATAGTAATAACAATAATAATAACAATAATAACGTTTTTATAATCATTATTTTATCATTATTTCAATTAATATCGTTATTACTGTAATTATTATTGTTGTAATAATTATTTTTACAATTATACTACCATAAAAATAATAATAATGAATAATAATAACAATAAAGTATTAAAACAATTTATAACAATTAGTATTATTATAATTACACTTATTATTATTATTATTGTTATTAATTTCAGTTATATTATATTTTTTTTTGGGAAATAATACTAATAATTAAATTAATAATAATAATAATAATAAAATAATAATAATAATAATAATAATAATAATAATAATAATAACAATAATCATCAAACGTTATCCAATTTTCTTTATTCTCACTTTTATCATCATTATTGTCATGATTAATAGAATTCTGGTAATTATTATCATTATTACCCTAAATTGCCAGAATCATCAATGAATTGGAAAAAAAAGTCATTTTTGGAGTTTAGTCTCAAAAGGTTATATTTCGCTAGATTTTTCGCTTTTTCGACTTTTGGGATGTAGGTTTTTTTTTTTACCTTTTTTTTTTTATTATATATGACACAATTTTCCCGTTATTATCATCATTATTATCAGATTATCATCATTTTATCGTTATCATCACAAAATTTTCATTATCATCATCTTTTTCATCATTATTGCAAATTTTTATCATCATTATTGCAATTTATTACTTATTATTTCAAAATTCGTTATAATATATAATTTTACATCTTACTAATAACAACTACAATGATAATATAAAAACAAAAATAAAAACAATAAAAACTTTTTATAAACTATTTATATCATTTTTTGAAATTAATACGTTATTACGTAATTTTCTGTTATAATAAATTTTTTACATTATACTACCGTAAAAAAATAAAAAAATGAAAAAAATAATAAAATAATAATTTAAAACATATTATAACATTAGTATTTTTAATTATACTTATTTTATTAATTTTTTTTTTTATACAGTTATAAAATATTTTTTCAAAAATCTAAAAAATTAAAGTAATAATATTAATAAAATAATAAATTTTAATAAAGAAATATATAATATAATAAAAATAATAATAATTAAAATAATAAATAATAAAAATAATAAAGAAATAATGATAGTAATTGTAATAGAAAAATTTAATAATCATCAATGTTTTCCAAAACTCTTGTTCTCACTTTTATATCATTATTGTCTTTTAGAATTCTGGGAATTTTTTAATTATTACCCTAATAATTGCCAAATCATCAAATGAATGGAAAAAAAGTCATTTTTGGGGTCTATCAAAAAAACTTTTTTTGCTAGATTTTGCCACTTTTTCGACTTTTGGTTTTTTTTATTTTAAAATTTTTTTTTATTTATATGGCACAATTCCTTTTTATCACATTTTTATCATGATTAAACATCATTTTATCGTTATCATCATCTTATCATCATTATCATATCATTGTCCCCATTTTTGCCCCTTATTACATCATTATTGCTTATTATCATTATTATTGCAATCATTTCATTTATAATTATAAATTTTTCATCTATACTAAAAACAAATACAATAATAATATAATAACAAAAATAAACAAAAATAAATTTTTTTTAACATTTTTTATATCTTTTTTCAAATTTAAAATCGTTATTTCTGTATTTTACTGTTAAATAATTATTTTACAAAATCTCCCCGTAAAAATAAAAATAAAGATAATAATAAAAATAATATTAAAAACAAAATTATACAATTAGTATATTATAATTTACTTTTATTATTTTAAATTTTTTTATTACGTTTAAAATATTTTTTTTGGGAATAATACTAATAAAAAGTAATTTAAATAATAAATAAAAATTAAAAATAATATAATAAAATAATAATAATAATAATGATAATGATAAAAAAATGATAATAGTAAAATATTAAAATCATCAAAAGTTATCCAATTCTCTTTTTTCTCCTTTATCATCATTATTGTCATGATTAAAAGAAATTTTGGAATTATTACATTTTTACCCTAAAATTGCCCAAATCCCAAAGTTTGGAAAACTCATTTTGCAGCTATCTCAAAAGGCTATATTTCGCTAGATTTTGCCGCTTTGGCGATTTTTGGATTTTTTTCTTTTAACCTTTTTTTTAATATGGGCACAATTCCCGTTTTTATCACATTTTTATCAATTTTTTCATCATTTTACGTTTCATCATCTTATCATTATCATTATTACTTATTTCAATTAATATCATATTCTTGCAATTATTTCCCTTTTTTTTTGCAATTTGCAATTATAAAATATAATTTTTTCTCTTTCTAATAAAACTTTCAATAAAAATAGAAAAACAATAAAATCAATAAAAACGTTTTTATAACTTTTTATATCATTATTTCAAATTTTATCGTTTTTACTGTAAATTTTTACTGTTTATTTATTTTTACAATTATACAACCCTGAAAAAAATAATAAGATAAAATAAAAAATTAATATTAATACTATTATAACAAATTCTATATTAAATTTTACTTATTTTTTATTATTGTTATTATTTCAGTTATAATATTTTTTTGGCAAAAATACTAATAATTAAAGTAAAATAATAAAAATAATAAAAAATAATAATATAATAATAATAATAAAAATAAATAATAATAATAATAAAAGATATAATAATGATAATAATAACATTAATAGTAATAAAATTAATAAACATCAATGTTTCCAAATTCTCTTTATTCTCACTTTTTATCATTTATTGTCATGATTAAAAGAAATTCTGGTAAAATTTTTTCATTTTTAACCCCCAATAAATTTCCCAAAAACATCAAAAGAAAGAAAAACGTCTTTTCGGGGGCTACTCTCAAAAGGGTATATTTCGCTAGATTTTGCCGCTTTTTTCGACTTTTGGGGTTTTTTCTTTTTTCCTTTTTTTTTTTTTTTTATGGGCACAATTCCCCCTTTTCACACCATTTTATCATATTATCATCATTTTACGTTTCACATCATTTCATCATTATCATCACATTATCATCTTTTGCAATTATTATCATTATTGCAATTATTATCGTTTATTTTTGCAATATTGCAGTTTTAATATATAATTTTACATCTATACTAATAAAAACTATAAAAAATATAAAAACAAAAGATAAAAACATATAAAGTTTTTTTTAAATCATTGTTTTTCATTATTTCAATTTTTCTTATTACTGTAAATTATTACGTTATTAATTTTTTTACAATTATGCACCCGTAAAATAAAAATAATGATAAATAACATAATAATTTAATAACAATTTTAACAAATTTTATTAATATAAATTTTCTTATTATTATTATTGTTTTATTAGGTTATATTATTTTTTTGGGAATAATACTAATAATTAAAGTAATAATATAAATAAAAATAATATTAATAATAAAAATAAAATAATAATAATAATGATAATATAATAATAATGATAATAGTAAAAATATTAAAATTTATCAATGTTTCAAGATTCTCTTTATTCTCACTTTTATCTCTTATTGTCATGATTAAAAGAATTCTGGTAAAATTTTTATCATATTTCCCTAAAAATTATTAAAATTATTATCATTATTTTATTTTTTCTGGGAGTATAATTTATATTGGGAGTTATTTTCTCATTATTGAAATTTTTACATTTTATTGCAATTAATTTTCGTTATAAAATATGATTTTACATCTAACTAAAAACAACTACATAAAAATAGTAATAACAAAAATAATCAATAAAAACGTTTTCATAATCATTATTTATACATTATTTTAATTAAATGTTTTTGTATTATTACTGTTATAATAAATTTTTTTTACAATTATACTACCATAAAAAAATAAAAAATTTATAAATAAAAATAAAAATTTAATAAATATTATAACATTAGTAATTAAATTATACTTTTTTTTATTTTTATTGTTATTTTTACGTTTTTAAATTTTTTTTTTTGCAATATCTAATAATTAAATTTAAAAATAAAATAATAATAAAATAATAATAATAATAATAATAATAATAAAATAAAATAATATAATAATGATAAAAATAGATAAAAATAAAAAAATATAAATATTAAAATCCTCAAAGTTATCCAAATTCTCTTTTTCTCACTTTTAATCATCATTATTGTCATTTTAGAATTTTGGGGAATTTTATCATTATTACCCAAAAATTTCCCGAATCATCAAAAGAATGGGAAAAAATCATTTTGGAGTTTTCTCTCAAAAGGTTTATTTTGCTAAAATTTTTCTGCTTTTTTGACTTTTGG
Source organism: Penaeus monodon (assembly GCF_015228065.2). Classification (NCBI taxonomy): domain Eukaryota; kingdom Metazoa; phylum Arthropoda; class Malacostraca; order Decapoda; family Penaeidae; genus Penaeus; species Penaeus monodon. The sequence goes on from NW_023661439.1 coordinate 92,787, forward strand.
GATTTTTTTTCTTTACCTTTTTTTTTATTTTATATGACACAAATCCTGTTATCATCATTTTTATCTATTTCATCATCATTATCGTTTTTCATCATCATTACTCTTTAAACATTTTCATCATCATTATATCTTATTCAAATTTTCTCATTATACAATTTTAATCATTATTATTGCAATTATTGCAGTTATAATATATAATTTTTTATCTATACTAATAACAACTACATAATGTAAAACATAATAATAACAAAATCGTTTTTTATAAACTTATTTTTACATTATTTTAAATTATATCTTTTCTTAATTTTATTTTGTAAATTATTTTACAATTTTACTACCTAAAAAAAATAAAATAAATAATAACAATAAAAGTATTAAAAAACAATATTATAAAATTAGTATTTTAAATAACACTTATTATTTTATTATTTTTATTATTCAGTTATATTATTTTTTTTGGAAATAATACTAATAATTAAATTAAAAATAATAATAATAATAATAAAAATAATAATAAAAATCAAAATAATAAAATAAAAATGTAATAAAAAATAACAAAATGTAATATGAAAAAATATGAAATAGTAAAAAATATTAATAAACATCAAAATTTCCAAATTTCTTTATTCTCACTTTTTCATCTTATTCCCTGATTAATAGAAATTTTGTAAATTTTTAAACTTATTCCCTAATATTTCCAGAATCATCAAATGATGGAAAAAACGTCATTTTTGGGGTTTTAGTCTCAAAAGGTTATATTTCGCTAAATTTTGCCTTTTTCGACTTTTTGGGGTTTTTTTTTTTTTCCTTTTTTTTTTATTATATATGGGGAAAAATTTCCCGTTATTATCATCATTATTATCATGTTATCTCATTATTTCGTTATCATCACAAAATCATCATTATCATCTAATCTCATTATTGGAATTTTATCATCATTTTGCAATTATTATCATTATTATTGCAATTATTGCAGTTATAAAATAAATTTTACATCTTTTACTAAAACAACTAAAGAAATAGTAATAACAATAATAATAACAATAAACTTTTTTAATCATTTTTATATCATTATTTGAATTAAACGTTTTACGTAATTATTACTGTTATAATAATTTTTTTACAAATTTTACTACCAGTAAAAATAAAAAAATTAAAGAAATAATAACAAATAATATTAAAAACAAATTATAACAAATTAGTATTTTTTATAATTATACTTATTAATTATATTGTTTTATGACAGTTAAATATATTTTTTGGCAATAATTAAAAAAATTTAAATAATAATAAAATAATAAAATTTTTATAATAATATAATAATAATTTAAAAAAATAATAAAATATTAAAATAATAAGAAAATAATAAAATAAAAATAATAATAATAATGATAAAAATGATATAATAATGTAATGTAATAAATTAATAATCTCAAATTTTCGAAATCTCTTTTATTCCCCTTTTATCATCATTTTTGTCATGATTAATAGAATTCTGGTAATTTTTACATTATTACCCTAATAATTGCCCCAAAAACATCAATGAATGGAAAAAAACTCATTTTTTAGTTACTCTAAAAAAGGGTATATTTTGCTGTTTTTTCCACTTTTTTGACTTTTGGGGTTTTTTTATTTTTCCTTTTTTTTTTTAATATGGACACAATTCCTGTTTATATCAAAATTATCAGGGTTTTCATCATTATTATCGTTATCATCATCATTATCATATTATCATATTTTCACATCTTGTCATATTATTGCAAATTATTATCATCTTATTGCAAATTTTTATATTATTTTTGCAATCATTGATTTTTTAATATATAATTTTTAAACTTATATAAAACTACAAAAATAATAGTAATAACAAAATATAACAATAAAAACGTTTTTTATAATCATATTTTATCATTTTTTCAATTAATATCGTTATTTCGTAATTATTACTGTTAAATAATATTTTTACAATTATACTACCAGTAAAAAATAATAAATGATAATAATAACAATAAAAATATTAATACAATATTATAAAAATTAGTTTTTATAATTTACTTTTTATTTTTATTATTGTTATTATTACATTGTAAATATTTTTTTTGGGAAAATACTAAAATTAAAAATAATAATATTATTAATAAAAAATAATAATAATAATAATAATAATAAAACATAAAAAATAATAATAATGATCATGATAATGTAACAAAATGATAATATAATAATTTAATAAACATCAAATGTTATCCAGATTCTCTATATTCTCACTTTTTACATCATTATTGTCGATTAAAAGAATTGGTAATTATTCATTATTACCCTAATAAATTTCCGAATCATCAAAATAATGGAAAAACGTCATTTGCAGTTACTCTCAAAAGGCTATATTTTTGCTAGATTTTTCCCCTTTGGCGACTTTTTTGGGGTTTTTTTCTTTTACCTTTTTTTTTTTTCATATGGACACAATTCCTTATTTTCATCATTTTTATGATTATCTCATTATTATCGTTCCCTCATCATTATCATTATCATTTTATCATTATTGAATTAATTCATCATTTTGCAAAATTACCTTTTTTTGCAATATTGCAATTATAATATAAATTTTACTCTATTAATAAAACTACAAAATAAAGTAATAACAAAAAAAAAAAACAAAATAAAATTTTTTTAACTTTTTTTATCTTGTTTCAATTAATATCGTTATTCTGTAATTTTTACTGTTATAATAATATTTTTACAATTATCAACCCGAGAAAAAAATAATAATATAATAATAAAAAAATTTAATATTAATAACAATATTAAACAAATTCTATTTTTTAATTCTATTTATTATTATTTTTTTATATTACGTTATAATAATTTTTGGATAATACTAATAATTAAAATAAAAATAATTATAATAAAATAATAATAATAATAATAATATTAAAATAAAAATAATAATAAAATAATGATGATGATAAAATGATAATAAAATAAAAGAATAAATTAATAATCATCAAATGTTACCAAAACTCTTTATTCTCACTTAATCTCATTATTGTCATGATTAATGAATTCTGGAATTTTTAAATATTACCCCAATAATTGCCAGAAACATCAAAGAATGAAAAAAAACGTCATTTTCGATCTCTCTCAAAAGGGTATATTTTGGAGTTTTTCCGCTTTTTTTACTTGTGGGATTTTTTTCTTTTACCTTTTTTTTTTATATATGGACCAATTCCCGTTATCATACCCTTATTATCATATTACATCATTTTTGTATCATCATCATTATTCATTTCATATCATTATCTCATTATTGAATTTTTATCATTATTTCAATTTTTATCGTTTTTTATTTTAATAAATTGCAGTTATAATATTAATTTTTTCTCTATCTAATAAAAATATAATAAATAATAGTAATACAATGTAATAACAATAATAACGTTTTAGAATCATTGTTTTATCTTATTCAATTAAACGTTATTTTCTGTAATTTTTACTGTTATAAAATTATTTTTCAATTTATACCAGTAAAAAAAATAATGATAATAAAAGAATAATAAAAATTAATAAAAATTATAACAATTAGTATTAATATAATTATACTTATTATTATTATTGTTATTATTAGAGTTATAATATATTTTTTGGCAATAATACTAATAATTAAAGTAATAATATTAATAATAATAATAATAATAATAATAATAATAATAATAATAATAATAATAATAATAATGATAATAATGTTAATAATAATGATAATAGTAATAATAGTAATAATCATCAAATGTTATCCAGATTCTCTTTATTCTCACTTTTATCATCATTATTGTCATGATTAATAGAATTCTGGTAATTATTATCATTATTACCCTAATAATTGCCAGAATCATCAAATGAATGGAAAAAACGTCATTTTCGGGTCTACTCTCAAAACGTTATATTTCGCTAGATTTTGCCGCTTTTTCGACTTTTGGGATTTTTTTTCTTTTACCTTTTTTTCTATTATATATGGACACAATTCATGTTATTATCATCATTATTATCATGATTATCATCATTATTATCGTTATCATCATCATTATTATCATTATCATCATCATTATCATCATTATTGCAATTATTATCATCATTATTGCAATTATTATCATTATTATTGCAATTATTGCAGTTATAATATATAAATTTTCATCTATAATAATAAAAACTACAATAATAATAGTAATAACAATAATAATAACAATAATAACGTTTTTATAATCATTATATATATCATTTTTTCAATTAATATCGTTATTACTGTAATTATTATTGTTATAATAATTATTTTTACAATTATACTACCAGTAAAAATAATAATAATGATAATAATAACAATAATAATATTAAGAACAATATTATAACAATTAGTATTATTATAACTATACTTATTATTATTATTGTTGTTATTATTACAGTTATAATATATTTTTTGGCAATAATACTAATAATTAAAGTAATAATAATAATAATAATAATAATAATAATGATAATAGTATTAATATTAATAATCATCAAATGTTATCCAAATTCTCTTTATTCTCACTTTTATCATCATTATTGTCATGATTAATAGAATTCTGGTAATTATTATCATTATTACCCTAATAATTGCCAGAATCATCAAATGAATGGAAAAAAACGTCATTTTCGGGTCTACTCTCAAAAGGTTATATTTCGCTAGATTTTGCCGCTTTTTCGACTTTTGGGATTTTTTTTCTTTTACCTTTTTTTCTATTATATATGGACACAATTCATCTTATTATCATCATTATTATCATGATTATCATCATTATTATCGTTATCATCATCATTATCATCATTATCATAATTATCATCATCATTATCATCATTATTGCAATTATTATCATCATTATTGCAATTATTATCATTATTATTGCAATTATTGCAGTTATAATATATAATTTTACATCTATAATAATAAAAACTACAATAATAATAGCAATAACAATAATAATAACAATAATAACGTTTTTATAATCATTATATATATCATTTTTTCAATTAATATCGTTATTACTGTAATTATTACTGTTATAATAATTATTTTTACAATTATACTACTAGTAAAAATAAAATAATAATAATAATAACAATAATAATATTAATAACAATATTATAACAATTAGTATTATTATAACTATACTTATTATTATTATTATTGTTATTATTACAGTTATAATATTTTTTTTGGCAATAATACTAATAATTAAAGTAATAATAATAATAATAATAATAATAATAATAATAATAATAATAATGATAATAATGATAATAATAATGATATTAGTAATAATATTAATAATCATCAAATGTTATCCAAATTCTCTTTATTCCCACTTTTATCATCATTATTGTCATGATTAATAGAATTCTGGTAATTATTATCATTATTACCCTAATAATTGCCAGAATCATCAAATGAATGGAAAAAAACGTCATTTTGGAGTCTACTCTCAAAAGGCTATATTTAGCTAGATTTTGCCGGTTTTTTGACTTTTGGGATTTTTTTTCTTTTACCTTTTTTTTTTATTATATATGGAGACAATTCCTGTTATTATCATCATTATAATCATGATTATCATCATTATTATCGTTATCATCATCATTGTCATCATTATCATCATTATCATCATCATTATCATCATTATTGCAATTATTATCATCATTTTTGCAATTATTATCATTATTATTATATAATTTTACATCTATACTAATAACAACTACAATAATAATAGTAATAACAATAATAATAACAATAATAACGTTTTTATAATAATTATTTTTATCATTATTTCAATTAATATCGTTATTACTGTAATTATTACTGTTATAATAATTATTTTTACAATTATACTACCAGTAAAAATAATAATAATGATAAGAATAACAATAATAATATTAATAACAATATTATAACAATTAGTATTATTATAATTATACATATTATTATTATTATTGTTATTATTACAGTTATAATATATTTTTTGGCAATAATACTAATAATTAAAGTAATAACAATAATAATAATAATAATAATAATAATAATAATAATAATAATAATAATAATAATAATAATGATAATAATGATAATATTAATGATAATAGTAATAATATTAATAATCATCAAATGTTATCCAAATTCTCTTTATTCTCACTTTTATCATCATTATTGTCATGATTAATAGAATTCTGGTAATTATTATCATTATTACCCTAATAATTGCCAGAATCATCAAATGAATGGAAAAAAACGTCATTTTCGAGTCTACTCTCAAAAGGCTATATTTCGCTAGATTTTGCCGCTTTTTCGAGTTTTGGTTTTTTTTTTCTTTTACCTTTTTTTATTATATATGGACACAATTCCTGTTATTATCATTATTATTATCATGATTATCATCATTATTATCGTTATCATCATCATTATCATCATTATCATCATCATTATTGCAATTATTACCATCATTATTGCAATTATTATCATTATTATTGCAATTATTGCAGTTATAATATATATTTTTACATCTATACTAATAACAACTACAATAATAATAGTAATAACAATAATAATAACAATAATAAACGTTTTTATAATCATTATTTATATCATTATTTCAATTAATATCGTTATTACTGTAATTATTACTGTTATAAAATTTTTTTTAAAAATTATACTCCCAGTAAAAATAAAATAATGATAAAAAACAATAATAATATTAAAACAATTTATACCAATTAGTATTTTTTAATTATACTTATTATTATTATTATTGTTATTATTAATTTAAAATTTTTTTTTGGCAATAATACAAAATAATTAAAGTAATAATAAAAATAAAAATAATAAAAAATAATAATAATAATAATATAATAAAAAATAATGAAAATAATGATAATAATATGTAATGTTAATTTTAATAATCATAAATGTTATCCAATTCTTTTTATTCTCACTTTTATCACATTATTGTCAGATTAATAGAAATTGGTAATTTTCTCATTATTACCCTAAAATAATTTCCAAACATCAATGAATGGAAAAAAACGTCTTTTGGAATCTACTCTCAATTTTTTAGGTTTTTCCGCTTTTTTTTGACATTTGGGATTTTTTTTTTTTACCTTTTTTTTTATATATGGACACAATTCCCTGTTTTATCTCATTTTTATCGATTATCATCATTATTATCGTTATCATCTCATTTCTCATTATCGTCATCATTATTTCATTATTATCATCATTATTGCAATTATTTTCTTTATTTTTGAAATTTTTGCAGTTTTAATTATAATTTTACAATACAATATATATTTTTATATTGATGTATATATATATATATATTATATATATAATATATTTTATATAAAAAATATATTTATTAATAACATATATCATACACACCGCACAAAAAACCACAACACACACAACACCACACAACCCACACACCACCAACACACACAATATAAATTTTAAAAAATATAAAAAAAAAAATAATTTAAAAAATAAAAACAATAACATAATAATATTTTATAAATTTTAAATATAATATAAAATATATATTATATTATAACATATAATTTCATATCTTTTAGATACATACATTTTATAAATATATTAAACACACTTAAAATAATACATATATATACATATTTTATAAAAATATATAATAATATATTATATATATAATATTATTAATAATACATATATATATATGCGTGGTGGGCTGTGTGCTCTGTGCGTGTGTGTTTTTGTGTGATAATATAAAAAATAATGTGTGTATATATATATATATATTATATTTATATATTTATAATTTTTTTGTGTGTGTTGACCCCCTAATTTTTATAATATTATCTTATATCATCTATCGTCTTCTATCTCTCTATCTATCTATCTATATTTAATATATATATATATAATTTTATATATATATATAATATTTATATTATATATATATTTGTGTGTGTTGACCATATGTATAAAATATATAACTTATTCTACTATCTATCTCTCTCTCTTCTCTTCTCTCTCTCCTATAAATTTTTATTATATTAATATTATATTAATATATATAATATTATATATATTTATATATATACATATTTTTAGTGTTGACACATATGTAAATATATATATATATATATATATATATATATATAATAATACATATATTAATTTATATCCCTATAACAGTATATAAAACAAAAGAATATAAAAAATGATATTATAAAAAACACATATATATGTATTATATCTATGGTGTTTGTGTGACCCGGGGTATGTGTGTATATAACTCTTTTGGGGGGTTTTTGGTTTTAAAAAAATTTTTCCCCAAACACACACACACAACACACACACACCCACCACCAAACACACACAGACACACACAATATGTATGTATATGTAATATATGTGTATGTATAGTATTATATATCTATGTATACATATATATATATATAATATATATATTATATATATATATTATATATATATATATATATATATATATATATAGTGGGTGGGTGCTCACGTGCATGATGATGTGAAGCGATGGTGTGGTAGCATAGATAGTGTTAAGGGCTATGCATGCCTCTCGCTTGCAGCTTCCAAACTGGCTAGCTCAGTGCGAAAAAGGGAGCAGCTTGGCATAAGTCTCCCCCTACAGGTCACAGCCTCTCCATATTCAAGGACTTCTGCAGTGCCTCCTCGGGCCACCAATGGGTAACTGGGAACCTTGCCCAGGTCCCAGGGTTAATTGTGGGGGATCTCGGAGCAGAAGGCGGCCCAGAGGTGATGGTGTTATGGCCCACCAAGTGTATATGGCCACCGCTCTGGCTTGTACCAATTCCTGCCCCCTAGCCACCATGGGGTAATGGGCAGCTCGGGGGAGTGGGCCTTGCCAGTCCTCTCCCCCCCGAATGACCCTCTGGCCAACGTTCTTATAATGGAAATGCTGGGGGGAGGGTGTTGTCCTCCTGCTCAGCAAGTAAGTAAGCGGGCGTGGGTTCCTGCTGTGAGGAAAATGTCGGGTGCAGATTGAACGGAGAGTTACTCATCCCGCCTGCCGCATGCAGGCGCAACCCTCCATGAAGCTTGTGGGAGCAAAAGCCCTCGGGAACCCAAATGTGGATGGCGGTCCCACAGCCTACCGACCCCCTTTATTGGGGATGTGTCGGCGGGGGCGGCAGAGGTGGCGATCACCCGATCGTGACACCCAAGGGCTTAATTCAGGCGTGCTTATCCGGGTATGCACTGGACCATCGGGTCCTTGCGGCAGGATGAGAGGTTACTTGCTATCGCGGGAATTGAAAGCGACTGGGGAGGTGAGGTGGCTGCCCTCTCAAGGTGAGAAGATCTAGAGCAGCACGATCAGTGTGGGTCGGGTACACCTACTACTGGTCGGGCTCGCAGCGATGGTACCACCTCAGGGTGTAGCAATAGCCCATCTCAGTCGACTTCAGCCCTCGGTAGTCGAGGTGACCACGGTTGATGCAGAGTATTATGGCATTGAGACTGAAGGCATGCTTTTGGCTTCATGTACTCTTATTGACTGTATATGCCTCCTACCAATGTATAAAAATCGATATGAATCAGGCGTTCGACGCCAAAACTCGCATCATTGGGGGTGAACCTATGATCGGGGCCTGCATCAGTACCTGACTGCATTTGGCAAGTCTGGTACCATTCCATTGACTGCTGAGCGGGCGTGGTCATCCCTCTCATGAAGGGGAAAGGGGATCGTGGGATTGTAGCAACTATCGTGGCATACTACGCCTCCGCATACCCAGACAAGGTTCTCGCCCACATTCTTCTGAAACGGCTCCGCAACCACCTACTGAGGCATCAGAGACCGAGCAGGTCTGGATTTACTCCTGGCAAGTCCACCGATAGACCGTATTTCTACTAGCGCTTTCGAGTAATTGTGGAACGCCGCGTGAGTATTGCCCGTGGGTTGCTCGCAGGCCTACATCGACCTCAAGAAGGCGTTTGACTCGGAGCATCGGCAATCGCTATGGGAGATCCTGAGGCTCAGGGGAATCCCAACACAGATTATAGAGCCATGATGGCAAGCTCTATTATGGTACTGTGAAAGTGCTGTAAAGTGTGGTGGGATAATGGGCGAGCTATAGCCAAAGTCAGCGTGGAGCAACACATAGCAATATTAAGGTCTCAGACCTTGACTTTGCCGACGATGTTGCCATCCTATCTGAGTCCTTCGGAGTCAATTGTGGTGGGGCTCTTAATGCATTTAGCAATTGAGGCGAAGACCCTAGGGCCTAGAGGTCTCCTGGAACAAGACCAAGATTCAGGACGTTGAGTGCCTGTTAGGAATCCGGTCAGTCTATTCATGCTTGAGGCGAGTTCGTGATAGTTACAGAAAGTTTACATACCTTGGTAGCGTTAGTCCATATCTCTGGGTTTTCTGACCAGGAAGTCAATAGACGGATAGTCTGGCAACAGGGCCATTAAACTCGATCAACAAGAATGTATGAGAGATGTGGGCACTATGCAGAGGGACAAGCTGAGTGTCTTCAGGCCTTAATACTGCCAGTTTTGCTCTATGGAAGCGAAACCCTGGACGTATCCACGGTATATCTTGGAGGTCTCGCCATGATGCCTTGTGTAACAAGTTCCCTTGTCGGACCAGGGTACAGTTAGGCCGGACCACGTGTTCAACCGACGGTTACACGTGAGGACTGGCATGGGACCTGTTACTTTGCATAATCCAGGATCGACAACTCAGGTATATGGCCACCTAGCTCACCTCCCTGTGGAGACCCCTTGCCCATCAGTTGCTACCTGCGAGACAACCCTGGGTGGAGGAGCCTGTTAGACGACCAGGGAGATCATGGCTTGGGTAGCTCGACGAGACCTGTCGCGAGAATTAGAGATGGGCCGTGTGCCGCCTGTAGGACTCGCCTCGAGGGATCCTCGAGGCTGGAAGCGAAGGTGGATGGCCATCGCCCCGTGGCGTTAGCCCGTGATGATGATGATGATTATGAAATATGTATATATACATATGTATAATATTAGAGAGATAGATATAGTATACATACATTATATATATGCATACATGAATATTACAAATATAGACACACTAAACAAACAAAACATAAAAATGTTTGTATGTATGATGTGTACTATATATTACAAATATATTATATATATATATATCTAATAGATATATATAGATATAATATATATATATAATATATAAATGTTAATACACACCACACATTATCCAGTCCATACAAGTGTGAAAAGTGTGGGGCAAGGACACAGCCTTGTCTCACCCTGAATTAACAGGAAGAAGTTAGACATACCCCCACCACACTTTACACACTTTCACTAACCAGTATAGAGCTTGCTATCAGCCAATAATCTGTCGTCGGGAATTCCCTGGCCTCAGATCTCCCATAGCGATTCCCGATGCACGAGTCAAAAGCTTCTGGAGTCGAGTAGGCTGCGAGCAACCCACGATCAACTCACACGGCGTTCCACAAATATCGAAGCGCTAGTATCGGGCTCTATCGATCGGACTTGCAGGAGTAAATCCAGACTGCTCCGTCTCTCTGGTGCGTCCTCAGAGGTTGGTTTGCGGATTCGTTCAGAAGAATGTGGGCCGAGAACCCTTGCCTGGTATGCTGAGCATTCGTACTGCCACGGTTAGTGCTACAGTCCATCGATCACCTTTCCCCTTCCAGAGAGGGATGACCACGGCCTCAGCAGTTCAGGGGGAATGGTAATGGTACAGGACTGCAAATGGCAGTCAGACTGTGTATGCAGGCCCCTAGCCATAGGTTTCACCACAGCTTTAGCAGTTCAGCAGGGATATCACATATGCCTGCAGATTTCCCACTCTCAGCTTGGAAATCGCCAGCCTAACCGCTGTGTAGGGTAGAGGTCCTCGTGATGGTGGGTCCGGCACAGGCACTGCGAGATCGCTTGCATCCAAGCTAACTGTTCGGAGGGGCTCCACCTGGTACAACTGTTCAAATACTCAGCCAACGATTCATGAACCCCAACATGAATCTGAGATGATAGTCCATCCGTGATCGGGACTGCAGTCATTTGTGAGGAGGGCTTAGGGTTCAGTTTTCATCAGTGCTTGGTAGGCAGGCGAAGGTACATTTACCAAGAAATGGAGCTTCAACCTCCTTCAGCAAGATTCCTGATAGACTGTTCCTGGTACCTCTCAGCAGTGTCCGAGCCCTACGCACCATGGAAACGACGCAGCAAGACTGCTTCCATTCAGCCGCAGCCTGCTGACACGCTCAGTGGCCTCTAATGTCTCCAGGGAGATGCTTATTCTGCCTGTCCTTTGGGCGTACGCCAATGCGATCTGAGCTGCTTCGAGTGTACGCGCTTGAAGACTCCCACAGAGCAACGGGTCGTAAGGTTGCTGGTTTTCTGGAATCGGTCAGAGACTGCCGCTGGCGAACCCACGGCACACTCATCCTCCTTAGTCGGTCAAATGAAACACCTAGGGTGGCCACTGGCGGGCGCGGACGTTTTGAAGTGAGACCCGCAGGGTAGCCACAAAAACAGCCTATGGTCGGTGTTCCACAGCAGAACTTGGCATCCGGTAAACCTGCAGTTTTGAAGGATACTCCATGCGTGGCGGACAAGAATGTGGTCGATATCCTTGGCACATTTACCCCGTATCGCTGCTACCAGTAAGCGATGCGGGTTGGGTTTCTGCGGACTAGCAAAGTCCCAGGAGACGGAGGCTATCTCGCTGCTGGAGATGGCTATGGCTACACCCTGGAGGTGGTGACAAATCGCTACGGCCCGACCATAGTAGATGTAAACCACCCACACTGATCGTGCATACCAGGTTTTTCACCTCTGAGAGGGCAGCCAACTCAACTCCAAGTCGCTTCAATTCCGTGGATAGCGAGGTAACCGTCATCCTGCCGTAAGGACCGATGTTCCAAGCCGCACCCTACACGTAAAGCACGCTGAGGTTAAGCCTCGGGTTGAGTCATCGGGTGCCACACACCTCTGCCGCCCCCGCCGACCACAGCCCCAAAATAAAGGGGGTCGGAAGGCTGTGGGACAGCCTAGTCCACCTGGTGGGGGACCGAGGGCTATTCCCCACAAGCTTCTGGTGGCAGTTGGGCCTGCCGGTGGAGCAGGCGGGACGAGTAACTTCGTTTCCAATCATGCACCCCGACATTTCGCCCTCCCAGCGGGACCCACAGCCCGCCTTAATGCTGGGCGTGGGAGGGGACAACCCCTTCCCAAGCATTTCCCTTTATGTGAGACTTTGCCAGAGGGTCATTTGGGGGAAGGAGGGACTGGCAAGGCCCCCTCCCCGAGCTTTTGCCCCATGACCCAGGGTGGCTAGGGGGAGGGAGTGGTACGAAGCACAGAGCGTGTCAAACCGGTGGGCCATAAACTCTGATACCTCTGGGGCCTCCTGCTGCTCTGAGATCCCGCACAGATTAGCATGGGACCCGCAGGTACCCGTTACCCATGGGTGGCACGCGGAGGCACTGCAGAAGTCTTGATGATGGAAGAGGCTGTGACCTGGCAGGGGAGACTTATGCAGAGCTGCCCCTTTTTCGCAGGGCTAGCCAGGGTTGGAAGCAGCAGCGAAAAGGCATTGAAAGCACTAACACTATCCCAGGCTACCACACCATCAATTCACAACACATGCGCGTGAAGCACCCACCCATAATATATATATATATATAAACCATCTATCATATATATATATATATAACACATAATATATATATATATTAATATTATATATATATACATATATATATAATATATATATATAGATATATTATAGATATATATATAAATATACACGGTATATATATATCCTGTATGTGACTGGCTCCAGTGGTTAGGAGCACTAGAATCGACCTCGTGGTCCCGATTTCAATTCCCTGCCGTCGGCAGTTGTTTGTAATACAAATACCTGCGCTCTGACTGCTGGCTCCGAGCCCAAAAAAAAACGACATATCGCTTTGAAAGTTTAAACGCAGGATGCAGTAGGCGGAAGTAACCGCTGCCGAGTTAGCGCGCCCAGCCGCGGTGAAAGGCATCCAATTAAGCACTGCCATATACCATATGTTATATTATAAATATAAATATATATATATATATATATATATATATATATATAAATAGATATTATATATATATTATATATATAAATATATTATAATATAATAATATTAGTGTATATAAATACTAGTATAACTATATATATATATATATATTATAATATATATATATATATAGACTAGATATAATATATATATATTATATATCTTTTTTTTTTTATATATATATTAAGAGAGAGAGAGAGAGAGAGAAGAGAGATGCAGATAACATACACACACACACAACACACACACCCCTCACAAAAAACACACACACACCACACAAACACATACCACATACGATATATATATAATATTATATATATATATATATCTTAAATATATATACTATATATATACATATATATATATATTGTGTGTGTGTGTATATATACCTATATATATATATATAATATATATATATATATATATATCTATATTATTATTATATATATATATATTATTATCTATTTATAAAATACTAAATATATACATATATTATAATTTATATATATATATATATATTATAATTAATATAGCGATTATATATGTATATGAAAAAAATATCTAAATCTATAACTATCTATATTATTTTTATAGTATATATATATATGCATATATATAATATTACTATATATATATATATATATATATAATATTATATATAATATATATTTATTATTGTACAAAATGATATAGATAGATATAGATTTAGATATTTTTACACACACACAAATATATATATATATATATACGATTATATATATATATATAGATCTCTATATAAATAGATAGATATATAATATATATATATAGATATATATAGTATACTATAAGAAAAAAAAACAAAAAAAAAAATATATATAATTATTTATAAATATACGTAGATACTATACCTATACACATACACACAACACACACATCACATAC